>NC_092710.1:351407474-351558293 GCF_047496885.1 Scyliorhinus torazame | reverse complement strand
CGACCCCCCCCCCGGCCCTCCCCCCCTCCCCCCAAAAAACCCCCCCGGCCTCCCCCCCCCCAAAAACCCCCGGCCTCTCCCTCCCCCCCCCTCTCCCCCCCCCCCCCCCCCCAAACCCCAACACCCACCCCCCCCCCCCCCCCCGGCCTCCCCCCCCCGGGCCTCCCCCCCCTACCCCCTCCCCCCCAGGCCCCCCCCCACAAACCCCCGGCCTCCTCCCCACGTCCCCCCATCCTCCTCCTCACCCCCCCCCATCCTCCTCCTCACCCCACCCCCCCAGGTCTCCGGGAACACCACCTCACACACACGCAGCCTCCTCCACACACACACACGCAGCCCTCCTCCTCACACACACGCAGCCTCCTCCTAACACACACGCAGCCTCCTCCTCACACACACACATGCCTCCTCCTCACACACACACATGCCTCCTCCTCACACACACACACGCAGCCTCCTCCTCACACACACACACGCAGCCTCCTCCTCACACACACACACGCAGCCTCCTCCTCACACACAAACACGCAGCCTCCTCCACACACACACACGCAGCCTCCTCACACACACACACGCAGCCTCCTCCTCACACACCACGCAGCCTCCTCCTAACACACACGCAGCCTCCTCCTAACACACACGCAGCCTCCTCCTAACACACACGCAGCCTCCTCCTAACACACACACATGCCTCCTCCTCACACACACACATGCCTCCTCCTCACACACACACATGGCCTCCTCCTCACACACACACACGCAGCCTCCTCCTCACACACACACACGCAGCCTCCTCCTCACACACAAACACGCAGCCTCCTCCACACACACACACGCAGCCTCCTCACACACACACACGCAGCCTCCTCCTCACACACACACACGCAGCCTCCTCCTCACACACACACACGCAGCCTCCTCCTCACACACACACACACGCAGCCTCCTCCTCACACACAAACACGCAGCCTCCTCCTCACACACACACACGCAGCCTCCTCCTCACACACACACACGCAGCCTCCTCACACACACACACGCAGCCTCCTCCTCACACACACACACGCAGCCTCCTCCTCACACACACACACGCAGCCTCCTCCTCACACACACACACGCAGCCTCCTCCTCACACACACACACGCAGCCTCCTCCTCACACACAAACACGCAGCCTCCTCCTCACACACACACACGCAGCCTCCTCCTCACACACACACAGGCAGCCTCCTCCTCACACACACACACGCAGCCTCCTCCTCACACACACACACGCAGCCTCCTCCTCACACACACACACGCAGCCTCCTCCTCACACACAAACACGCAGCCTCCTCCTCACACACACACACGCAGCCTCCTCCACACACACACACGCAGCCTCCTCCTCACACACACGCAGCCTCCTCCTCACACACACGCAGCCTCCTCCTCACACACACGCAGCCTCCTCCTCACACACACACACGCAGCCTCCTCACACACACACACACGCAGCCTCCTCCTCACACACACACACGCAGCCTCCTCCTCACACACAAACACGCAGCCTCCTCCTCACACACACACACGCAGCCTCCTCCACACACACACACGCAGCCTCCTCCTCACACACACGCAGCCTCCTCCTCACACACACGCAGCCTCCTCCTCTCACACACGCAGCCTCCTCCTCTCACACACGCAGCCTCCTCCTCACACACACACAGCCTCCTCCTCACACACACGCAGCCTCCTCACACACACACACGCAGCCTCCTCCTCACACACACACACGCAGCCTCCTCCTCACACACACACAGGCAGCCTCCTCCTCACACACACACAGGCAGCCTCCTCCTCACACACACACACGCAGCCTCCTCCTCTCACACACACAGCCTCCTCCTCACACACACACAGCCTCCTCTCACACACACGCAGCCTCCTCCTCACACACACGCAGCCTCCTCCACACACACACACACACAGCCTCCTCCTCACACACACACAGCCTCCTCCTCACACACACAGCCTCCTCCTCACACACACAGCCTCCTCCTCAACACACACAGCCTCCTCCTCACACACAGCCTCCTCCTCACACGCAGCCTCCTCCTCACACGCAGCCTCCTCCTCACACACACACAGCCTCCTCCTCACACACACGCAGCCTCCTCCTCACACACACGCAGCCTCCTCCTCACACACACGCAGCCTCCTCACACACACACACGCAGCCTCCTCCTCACACACACGCAGCCTCCTCCTCACACACACGCAGCCTCCTCTCAACCTCACACACACGCAGCCTCCTCCTCACACACACGCAGGCCTCCTCCTCACACACACACACAGCCTCCTCCTCACACACACACAGCCTCCTCCTCACACACACAGCGCCCTCCTCACACTTACACCTATGCCCGGGTCCCCCTCCCTCACCTACCGCCCCGTGTCTCCAGTTTCCGAATTTGCAGTGTTGACGGTTCTTTGAGACGCCCGGAGTCTCTCCTGAAGTGGTCGGCGTTCCCGATGCAGCATCACAGCTCCATCCACCACCTGAGGAACATGTCACTCACTCAATGATTCAGATCATCAACGTCCACTCACCAGGCACACGTCATCACAGTAATCACACCACAAAACCCTGCACTGTCAGAGGGTTCAGTACTGAGGGAGTGCAGCACTGTCAGAGGGTCAGTACTGAGGGAGTGCTGCACTGTCAGAGTGTCAGTACTGAGGGAGTGCTGCACTGTCAGAGGGTCAGTACTGAGGGAGTGCGGCACTGTCAGAGGGTCAGTACTGAGGGAGTGCTGCACTGTCAGAGGGTCAGTACTGAGGGAGTGCTGCACTGTCAGAGGGTCAGTACTGAGGGAGTGCGGCACTGTCAGAGGGTCAGTACTGAGGGAGTGCTGCACTGTCAGAGGGTCAGTACTGAGGGAGTGCTGCACTGTCAGAGGGTCAGTACTGAGGGAGTGCTGCACTGTCAGAGGGTCAGCACTGAGGGAGTTCCGCACTGTCAGAGGGTCAGTACTGAGGGAGTGCCGCACTGTCAGAGCGTCAGGACTGAGGGAGCGCTGCACTGTCAGAGGGTCAGTACTGAGGGAGTGCTGCACTGTCAGAGGGTCAGTACTGGGGGAGCGCTGCACTGTCAGAGGGTCAGTACTGAGGGAGTGCTGCACTGTCAGAGGGTCAGTACTGGGGGGAGCGCTGCACTGTCGGAGGGTCAGTAGTGAGGGAGTGCTGCACTGTCAGAGGGTCAGTACTGAGGGAGTGCTGCACTGTCAGAGGGTCAGTACTGAGGGGAGTGCTGCACTGTCAGAGGGTCAGTACTGAGGGAGTTCCGCACTGTCAGAGGGTCAGTACTGAGGGAGTGCTGCACTGTCAGAGGGTCAGTACTGAGGGAGTGCTGCACTGTCAGAGGGTCAGTACTGAGGGAGTGCTGCACTGTCAGAGGGTCAGGACTGAGTGAGTGCCCGCACTGTCAGAGGGTCAGTACTGAGGGAGTGCCGCACTGTCAGAGGGTCAGTACTGAGGGAGTGCTGCACTGTCAGAGGGTCAGTACTGAGGGAGTGCTGCACTGTCAGAGGGTCAGTACTGAGGGAGTGCTGCACTGTCAGAGGGTCAGTACTGAGGGAGTGCTGCACTGTCAGAGGGTCAGTACTGAGGGAGTGCTGCACTGTCAGAGGGTCAGTACTGAGGGAGTGCTGCACTGTCAGAGGGTCAGTACTGAGGGAGTGCTGCACTGTCAGAGGGTCAGTACTGAGGGAGTGCGGCACTGTCAGAGGGTCAGTACTGCGGGAGTGCTGCACTGTCAGAGGGTCAGTACTGAGGGAGTGCTGCACTGTCAGAGGGTCAGTACTGAGGGAGTGCCGCACTGTCAGAGGGTCAGTACTGAGGGAGTGCTGCACTGTCAGAGGGTCAGTACTGAGGGAGTGCTGCACTGTCAGAGGGTCAGTACTGAGGGAGTGCGGCACTGTCAGAGGGTCAGTACTGAGGGAGTGCTGCACTGTCAGAGGGTCAGTACTGAGGGAGTGCTGCACTGTCAGAGGGTCAGTACTGAGGGAGTGCGGCACTGTCAGAGGGTCAGTACTGAGGGAGTGCCGCACTGTCAGAGGGTCAGTACTGAGGGAGTGCAGCACTGTCAGAGGGTCAGTACTGAGGGAGTGCTGCACTGTCAGAGGGTCAGTACTGAGGGAGTGCTGCACTGTCAGAGGGTCAGTACTGAGGGAGTGCCGCACTGTCAGAGGGTCAGTACTGAGGGAGTGCTGCACTGTCAGAGGGGTCAGTACTGAGGGAGTGCCGCACTGTCAGAGGGTCAGTACTGAGGGAGTGCTGCACTGTCAGAGGGTCAGTACTGAGGGAGTGCCGCACTGTCAGAGGGTCAGTACTGAGGGAGTGCTGCACTGTCAGAGGGTCAGTACTGAGGGAGTGCTGCACTGTCAGAGGGTCAGTGCTGAGGGAGTGCCGCACTGTCAGAGGGTCAGTACTGCGTGAGTGCTGCACTGTCAGAGGGTCAGTACTGAGGGAGTGCTGCACTGTCAGAGGGTCGGTATTGAGGGAGTGCTGCACTGTCAGAGGGTCAGTACTGAGGGAGTGCTGCACTGTCAGAGAGTCAGTACTGAGGGAGTGCCGCACTGTCAGAGGGTCAGTACTGAGGGAGTGCCGCACTGTCAGAGGGTCAGTACTGAGGGAGTGCCGCACTGTCAGAGGGGTCAGTACTGAGGGAGTGCTGCACTGTCAGAGGGTCAGTACTGAGGGAGTGCCGCACTGTCAGAGGGTCAGTACTGAGGGAGTGCTGCACTGTCAGAGGGTCAGCACTGAGGGAGTGCTGCACTGTCAGAGGGTTAGTACTGAGGGAGTGCTGCACTGTCAGAGGGTCAGTGCTGAGGGAATGCTGCACTGTCAGAGGGTCAGTACTGAGGGAGTGTTGGACCCAGGGTTAGATAGATCTAGATCCAGGATCGGAAGAAGGCCGGCAGCGGCCAAGGTGCTCAGGGGGTTTATGGAGCAATTGGGGGGAGTGGATCCGTGGAGATTTGCTAGGCCGCTGGCCAAAGACTTCTCCTTCTTCTCCCATGTCCATAAGCTATACTCCCGGATAGACTTCTTCGTTTTGGGAAGGTCACTGATTTCGAGGGTGGAAGGAACGGAGTACTCAGCCATAGCTGTTTCAGACCATGCCCCGCACTGGGTGGATCTGGAACTAGGAGAGGAGAGGGAGCAGCGTTCACTCTGGCGACTGGATGTGGGACTATTGGCGGATGAGGGAGTCTGCGGAAGGGTGCGGGGATGTATCGAAAGGTACCTGGAGGTCAATGATGATGGGGAGGTCCGAGTGGGGGTAGTATGGGAAGCGCTGAAGGCGGTGGTCAGGGGAGAGTTGATCTCCATCAGGGCTCACAAGGGGAAAACAGAGGCCAAAGAGAGGGAAAGACTACTCGGGGAGATTTTGAGTGTGGATAAAAAATATGCGGAGGCCCCGGACAAAGGACTATATAGGGAGAGGCGACGACTCCAGACGGAGTTTGACCTGCTGACCACAGGGAAGGCAGAGGCACAGTGGAGGAAGGCACAGGGGATGAGATATGAATATGGGGAAAAGGTGAGTCGCCTGTTGGCCCATCAGCTGCGAAAGAGGACAGCGGCGAGGGAGATAGGGAGAATTAGGGATGAAAAGGGAGCTACGGTGCGGAGAGCAGGGAAGACAAACGAGGTGTTTAAGACCTTTTACGAGAGACTATATTGGTCCCAACCCCCGGAGGGAAAAGAGGGGATGCAGCAGTTTCTGGACCAACTAAGGTTCCCGAAGGTGGAGGAGCAGGAGGTGGAGGGCCTGGGGGCGCCAATTGGGGTGGACGAGGTGACCAAAGGGCTGGGGGACATGCAGGCAGGGAAGGCCCCGGGACCAGACGGGTTCCCGGTGGAATTTTATAGGAAGTATGTGGACTTGTTGGCCCCGCTGCTGGTAAGAACCTTTAACGAGGCCAGAGAAGGGGGGACTCTACCCCCGACAATGTCGGAGGCGACGATATCGCTAATCTTGAAGCGGGATAAAGATCCGCTGCAGTGCGGGTCCTATAGGCCTATCTCACTCTTAAACGTGGACGCCAAGTTGCTGGCAAAAGTGCTGACAATGAGGATCGAGGATTGTGTCCCGGGGGTGGTGCACGAAGACCAGACAGGGTTCGTAAAGGGGAGACAATTGAATGTCAACGTGCGACGGCTATTGGGGGTGATAATGATGCCCCCAGCAGAGGGGGAGGCAGAGATAGTGGCGGCAATGGATGCAGAGAAGGCATTTGATAGGGTAGAGTGGGAGTATCTATGGGAGGTGCTGAGGAGGATCGGGTTCGGGGAGGGGTTTGTCAGCTGGGTTAAACTCCTCTATGGGGCCCCAATGGCAAGTGTAGTCACAAATCGGCAAAGGTCGGAGTATTTTCGACTACACAGGGGAACAAGACAGGGATGCCCGCTGTCCCCATTACTGTTCGCGCTGGCAATTGAACCACTGGCCATAGCGCTGAGACTCCAGGAAATGGAGAGGGGTGATTAGAAGGGGAGAGGAACACCGAGTGTCACTCTACACAGATGACCTACTGTTGTATATGACGGACCCAGTGGGGGGGGGATGACAGAGGTCATGCAGATATTGAGGGAGTTTGGAGATTTCTCGGGATATAGGCTTAACATGGGGAAGAGTGAGCTTTTCGTAATACACCCCGGGGACCAGAGTAGAGGGATAGATGGCCTACCGCTAAGGAGAGTGGAAAGAAACTTCCGATACCTGGGGATTCAGATAGCCAGGAGCTGGGGAACCTTACACAGACTCAATCTGACACGACTGGTGGAACAAATGGAAGAGGATTTCAAAAGGTGGGATATGCAGCCACTGTCACTGGCGGGCAGAGTGCAGGCAATTAAGATGATGGTCCTCCCGAGGTTCCTATTTGTGTTTCAAGGTCTCCCTATATTGATCACTAAGGCCTTTTAAAAAAAAAAATAGATAGCATCATGAGCTTCGTGTGGGCAGGGAAGGCCCCCGAGGGTAAGGAGGGGGTTCCTGCAACGTAGCAGCGACAGAGGGGGACTGGCGTTGCTGAATTTGGGCGACTACTACTGGGCCGCCAACGTGGCGATGATTCGTAAATGGATGATAGAGGGCGAGGGGGCGGCGTGGAAAAGGCTGGAGATGAAGTCCTGTAAAGGAACAAGCTTAAAAGCGCTGGTGACGGCGCCACTACCGCTCTCCCCGAAAAAGTTTACCACAAACCCTGTGGTGGCGGCAACATTAAGTATCTGGGGGCAATGGAGGCGACAGAGGGGTGTGCTGGGAGCCTCGGTGTGGTCCCCGATCAGGAACAACCATAGGTTTGCCCCAGGGAGGCTGGACGGAGGATTCCAGAGCTGGTACCGGGTAGGAATCAGGAGAGTGGGAGATTTATTTATAGACGGGACGTTTGCGAGCTTGGGAGCGCTTGAGGAAAAGTATGAGCTGCCCCCGGGGAATATCTTTAGATATATGCAGGTGAGGGTGTTCACGAGACAACAGGTGAGGGAATTTCCGCTGCTCCCGACACAAGGGATCCAGGACAGGGTGCTTTCGGGGGTGTGGGTTGGGGAGGGCAAAGTGTCCGAAATATACCGGGAGATGAGAGAAGAGGGGGAGGAGTTGGTAGAAGAACTGAAAGGAAAATGGGATGAAGAGCTCGGGGAGGAGATTGAGGAGGGTTTGTGGGCTGATGCCCCAAGAAGGGTAAATTCCTCGTCCTCGTGTGCCAGGTTTAGCCTGATCCAATTTAAGGTGCTGCATAGAGCACACATAACGGGAGCAAGGTTGGGCAGGTTCTTCGGAGCGGAGGACAAGTGCGGGAGGTGCTTGGGAAGCCCGGCAAACCACACACATATGTTTTGGGCTTGTCCGGCACTGGAGGGGTATTGGAGGGGAGTGACGGGAGTGATCTCCAAGGTGGTGAAGGTCCGGGTCAAGCCAAGCTGGGGGTTAGCTATATTTGGGGTAGCGGATGAGCCGGGAGTGCAGGAGGTGAAAGAGGCTGATATTGTGGCCTTTACGTCCCTAGTAGCCCGGCGTAGGATTTTACTCATGTGGAAGCGAAACCCCCCCGGCGTGGAGGCCTGGATAAACGATATGGCGGGGTTCATAAAACTGGAGCAGATGAAGTTTGCGCTGAGAGGATCGGCTCAGGGGTTCACCAGGCGGTGGCAACCGTTCCTCGACTATCTAGCGGAACGTTAGGGGGAAAATAGATAGCCAGCAGCAGCAGCCCAGAAGGTGGGGGGGGGGGGGGTAAATTGTTTGTGTCCTAGATGGGATGAGGGGCGGGGGGGGGCACTATTTTGTGTTATTTTGTTAATTCACTATTTTATTTAAACAATGTTATCTATCAGTTATGTTATGTTTTTTGTTGATTTGTAAGGGGGAAAAATTGTGTTTGAAAACTTTAATAAAATATATTGTTTTTAAAAAGAAGGCATACGGCATGCTTGCCTTCATTGGCCGGGGCATTGAGTATAAGAATTGGCAAGTCATGTTGCAGCTGTATAGAACCTTAGTTAGGCCACACTTGGAGTATAGTGTTCAATTCTGGTCGCCACACTACCAGAAGGATCTGGAGGCTTTAGAGAGGGTGCAGAGGAGATTTACCAGAATGTTGCCTGGTATGGAGGGCATTAGCTATGAGGAGCGGTTGAATAAACTCGGTTTGTTCTCACTGGAACAAAGGAGGTTGAGGGGTGACCTGATAGAGGTCTACAAAATTATGAGGGGCATAGACAGAGTGGATAGTCAGAGGCTTTTCACCAGGGTAGAGCGGTCAATTACTAGGGGGCATAGGTTTAAGGTGAGAGGGGCAAGGTTTAGAGTAGATGTACGAGGCAAGTCTTTTACGCAGAGGGTAGTGGGTGCCTGGAACTCGCTACCGGAGGTGGTGGTGGAAGCAGGGACGATCGTGACATTTAAGGGGCATCTTGACAAATACATGAATAGGATGGGAATAGAGGGATACGGACCCAGGAAGTGTAGAAGTTTGTAGTTTAGTCGGGCAGCATGGTCGGCACGGGCTTGGAGGGCCGAAGGGCCTGTTCCTGTGCTGTACATTTCTTTGTTCTTTGTTGTTCTTTGAGGGAGTGCCGCACTGTCAGAGGGTCAGTACTGAGGGAGTGCCGCACTGTCAGAGGGTCAGTACTGAGGGAGTGCCGCACTGTCAGAGGGTCAGCACTGAGGGAGTGCTGCACTGTCAGAGGGTCAGTACTGAGGGAGTGCTGCACTGTCAGAGGGTCAGTACTGAGGGAGTGCTGCACTGTCAGAGGGTCAGTACTGAGGGAGTGCTGCACTGTCAGAGGGTCAGTACTGAGGGAGTGCTGCACTGTCAGAGGGTCAGTACTGAGGGAGTGCTGCACTGTCAGAGGGTCAGTACTGAGGGAGTGCTGCACTGTCAGAGGGTCAATACTGAGGGAGTGCTGCACTGTCAGAGGGTCCGTACTGAGGGAGTGCTGCACTGTCAGAGGGTCAGTACTGAGGGAGTGCTGCACTGTCAGAGGGTCAGTACTGAGGGAGTGCTGCACTGTCAGAGGGTCAGTACTGAGGGAGTGCTGCACTGTCAGAGGGTCAGTACTGAGGGAGTGCTGCACTGTCACAGGGTCAGTACTGAGGGAGTGCTGCACTGTCAGAGGGTCAGTACTGAGGGAGTGCTGCACTGTCAGAGGGTCGTTACTGAGGGAGTGCTGCACTGTCAGAGGGTCAGTACTGAGGGAGTGCTGCACTGTCAGAGGGTCAGTACTGAGGGAGTGCTGCACTGTCAGAGGGTCAGTACTGAGGGAGTGCTGCACTGTCAGACGGTCGTTACTGAGGGAGTGCTGCACTGTCAGAGGGTCAGTACTGAGGGAGTGCTGCACTGTCAGAGGGTCAGTACTGAGGGAGTGCTGCACTGTCAGAGGGTCAGTACTGAGGGAGTGCTGCACTGTCAGAGGGTCAATACTGAGGGAGTGCTGCACTGTCAGAGGGTCCGTACTGAGGGAGTGCTGCACTGTCAGAGGGTCAGTACTGAGGGAGTGCCGCACTGTCAGAGGGTCAATACTGAGGGAGTGCTGCACTGTCAGAGGGTCAGTACTGAGGGAGTGCTGCACTGTCAGAGGGTCAGTACTGAGACAACACCGACCTCTGATGGAGTACTTCACCCAAACTCACTCCCCCATCCTATCCCAATACTCCTTATTTTAACCTACACAATCTTTTGGACACTAAGGGCAATTGATCATGGTCAATCCACATAACCCGCACATCTTTGGATTGTGGAAGGAAACCGGAGCACCTGGAGGAAACCCATGCAGACACGGGGAGAACGTGCAGACTCCGCACAGACAGTGACGCAGGCGGGAATCGAACCCGGGTCCTGTGGAACAGCTGGATACTCACATCTGTTAACTGTCCCAGCTCCTTTGACAGCCTCTGTGAATCCAACAGTGACTTCAACCCAGTGTCCAGCCGCAGAGACAGAGAGTCCACTTCCTCAGCAAGCACCCGGGCCAGCTCTCGAGCCTGGACAGAGAATCACAAACGGTCAAGGCTCTTACCTGCCACATACACAGACTTCCACTCGGCAAAGCTTTCATTTATATCGTGTCGGTCACAACTGCTGAGCTACTCCGAGGTCATGACGTAAACTGGCAAGATCGGCTGAGGGATAGGACCAGAGAGATGCAGTGAGGGGCATTTATGGTCATATTAAAGGGGATTTGAGGGTGGCACAGTGATCAGCACTGCTGCCTCACAGCACCAAGGAATCAGGTTCGATTCCAACCTCGGTATCGGTCTGTGTGGAGTGTGGTTGGATCACTGAACATACTTGAGGCTGAGTGTCAGGCAGGGTTCCCCCCGGGCCGACAGGGTCCCCCCCGGGCGGACCGGGTCCCCCCCGGGCGGACCGGGTCCCCCCCGGGCGGACCGGGTCCCCCCCGGGCGGACCGGGTCCCCCCCGGGCGGACAGGGTCCCCCCAGGCAGACAGGGTCCCCCCAGGCAGACAGGGTCCCCCCAGGCAGACAGGGGTCCCCCCAGGCAGACAGGGGTCCCCCCAGGCAGACAGGGGTCCCCCCAGGCAGACAGGGGTCCCCCCAGGCAGACAGGGGTCCCCCCAGGCAGACAGGGTTCCCCCAGGCAGACAGGGTTCCCCCAGGCAGACAGGGTTCCCCCAGGCAGACAGGGTTCCCCCAGGCAGACAGGGTTCCCCCAGGCAGACAGGGTTCCCCCAGGCAGACAGGGTTCCCCCAGGCAGACAGGGTTCCCCCAGGCAGACAGGGTTCCCCCAGGCAGACAGGGTTCCCCCAGGCAGACAGGGTTCCCCCAGGCAGACAGGGTTCCCCCAGGCAGACAGGGTTCCCCCAGGCAGACAGGGTTCCCCCAGGCAGACAGGGTTCCCCCAGGCAGACAGGGTTCCCCCAGGCAGACAGGGTTCCCCCAGGCAGACAGGGTTCCCCCAGGCAGTCAGGGTTCCCCCAGGCAGTCAGGGTTCCCCCAGGCAGACAGGGTTCCCGTGGCAGACAGGGTTCCCGAGGCAGACAGGGTTCCCGAGGCAGACAGGGTTCCCGAGGCAGACAGGGTTCCCGTGGCAGACAGGGTTCCCGTGGCAGACAGGGTTCCCGTGGCAGACAGGGTTCCAGAGGCAGACAGGGTTCCCCCAGGCAGACAGGGTTCCCCCAGGCAGACAGGGTTCCCCCAGGCAGACAGGGTTCCCCCAGGCAGACAGGGTTCCCCCAGGCAGACAGGGTTCCCCCAGGCAGACAGGGTTCCCCCAGGCAGACAGGGTTCCCCCAGGCAGACAGGGTTCCCCCAGGCAGACAGGGTTCCCCCAGGCAGACAGGGTTCCCCCAGGCAGACAGGGTTCCCCCAGGCGGCAGACAGGGTTCCCCCAGGCAGACAGGGTTCCCCCAGGCAGACAGGGTTCCCCCAGGCAGACAGGGTTCCCCCAGGCAGACAGGGTTCCCCCAGGCAGACAGGGTTCCCCCAGGCAGACAGGGTTCCCCCAGGCAGACAGGGTTCCCCCAGGCAGACAGGGTTCCCCCAGGCAGACAGGGTTCCCCCAGGCAGACAGGGTTCCCCCAGGCAGACAGGGTTCCCCCAGGCAGACAGGGTTCCCCCAGGCAGACAGGGTTCCCCCAGGCAGACAGGGTTCCCCCAGGCAGACAGGGTTCCCCCAGGCAGACAGGGTTCCCGTGGCAGACAGGGTTCCCGAGGCAGACAGGGTTCCCCCAGGCAGACAGGGTTCCCCCAGGCAGACAGGGTTCCCCCAGGCAGACAGGGTTCCCCCAGGCAGACAGGGTTCCCCCAGGCAGACAGGGTTCCCCCAGGCAGACAGGGTTCCCGTGGCAGACAGGGTTCCCGAGGCAGACAGGGTTCCCGAGGCAGACAGGGTTCCCGAGGCAGACAGGGTTCCCGAGGCAGACAGGGTTCCCGAGGCAGACAGGGTTCCCGAGGCAGACAGGGTTCCCGAGGCAGACAGGGTTCCCGTGGCAGACAGGGTTCCCGAGGCAGGCAGAATCAGGAGTAGGCCATTCGGGCCCGCGGCGCCATTCAATGTGATATTGGCTGATCATCAAGTTTGATATCCTGACCACACCTTCCCCCATATCACTCAAACCTTTAAGCCCCACCCACCTTTCTGGCTTCCTCTCCTGTTACAGCCGTTACTCTGCTGATCCTCTTCCCGAGCTGTCTCTCTGACACAATCACCAGGTCCTCGATCACCCCTGTCCGCAGCAAATGCCTGAAAGACAGTGGGAGCACTGGATTAGAGAGTAAACTCCCCCTACACTGTCCCCATCAAACACTCCCAGGACAGGTACAGCATGGGGTTAGATACGGAGTAAAGCTCCCTCTACACTGTCCCCATCAAACACTCCCAGGACAGGGACAGCATGGGGTTAGATACGGAGTAAAGCTCCCTCTACACTGTCCCCATCAAACACTCCCAGGACAGGTACAGCACGGGGTTAGATACAGAGTAAAGCTCCCTCTACACTGTCCCCATAAAACACTCCCAGGACAGGTACAGCACGGGGTTAGATACAGAGTAAAGCTCCCTCTACACTGTCCCCATCAAACACTCCCAGGACAGGGACAGCACGGGGTTAGATACAGAGTAAAGCTCCCTCTACACTGACCCCATCAAACACTCCCAGGACAGCGACAGCATGGGGTTAGATACAGAGTAAAGCTCCCTCTACACTGTCCCCATCAAACACTCCCAGGACAGGTACAGCACGGGGTTAGATACACAGTAAAGCTCCCTCTACACTGTCCCCATCAAACACTCCCAGGGCAGCGAGAGCACGGGGTTAGATACAGAGTAAAGCTCCCTCTACACTGTCCCCATGAAACACTCCCAGGACAGGGACAGCACGGGGTTAGATACAGAGTAAAGCTCCCTCTACACTGTCCCCATCAAACACTCCCAGGACAGGGACAGCACGGGGTTAGATACAGAGTAAAGCTCCCTCTACACTGTCCCCATCAAACACTCCCAGGACAGGGACAGCACGGGGTTAGATACAGAGTAAAGCTCCATCTACACTGTCCCCATCAAACACTCCCAGGACAGGGACAGCACGGGGTTAGATACAGAGTAAAGCTCCCTCTACACTGTCCCCATCAAACACTCCCAGGACAGGGACAGCATGGGGTTAGATACGGAGTAAAGCTCCCTCTACACTGTCCCCATCAAACACTCCCAGGACAGGTACAGCACGGGGTTAGATACAGAGTAAAGCTCCCTCTACACTGTCCCCATAAAACACTCCCAGGACAGGTACAGCACGGGGTTAGATACAGAGTAAAGCTCCCTCTACACTGTCCCCATCAAACACCCCCAGGACAGGGACAGCACAGTGTTAGATACAGAGTAAAGCTCCCTCTACACTGTCCCCATCAAACACTCCCAGGACAGGGACAGCACGGGGTTAGATACAGAGTAAAGCTCCCTCTACACTGACCCCATCAAACACTCCCAGGACAGCGACAGCATGGGGTTAGATACAGAGTAAAGCTCCCTCTACACTGTCCCCATCAAACACTCCCAGGACAGGTACAGCACGGGGTTAGATACACAGTAAAGCTCCCTCTACACTGTCCCCATCAAACACTCCCAGGGCAGCGAGAGCACGGGGTTAGATACAGAGTAAAGCTCCCTCTACACTGTCCCCATGAAACACTCCCAGGACAGGGACAGCACGGGGTTAGATACAGAGTAAAGCTCCCTCTACACTGTCCCCATCAAACACTCCCAGGACAGGGACAGCACGGGGTTAGATACAGAGTAAAGCTCCCTCTACACTGTCCCCATCAAACACTCCCAGGACAGGGACAGCACGGGGTTAGATACAGAGTAAAGCTCCATCTACACTGTCCCCATCAAACACTCCCAGGACAGGGACAGCACAGGGTTAGATACAGAGTAAAGGTCCCTCTACACTGTCCCCATCAAACACTCCCAGGACAGGTACAGCACAGGGTTAGATACAGAGTAAAGCTCCCTCTACACTGTCCCCATCAAACACTCCCAGGACAGGTACAGCACGGGGTTAGATACAGAGTAAAGCCCCCTCTACACTGTCCCCATCAAACACCCCCAGGACAGGGACAGCACACGGTTAGATACAGAGTAAAGCTCTCTCCATTAAAAACTTATTACTCACGTTCCACAGCACAGTTCCACCGAAGTAGCTTGTGCGTTATTTGAAAGCAATAACTGTTCAATATTCAGCCCGACTGACACCACACGCACAGGATCGGGATAAACCTGTGACACAACACAGGCGGACACAGTTAGTATCAAACAAGCAAATCGATCTGCACACCCGAAAAAGCCTGGGCCTTAACATGGGCCTTCTCTCCAACCACTCCGAAGAAATGTTGCGTTTCTCCCGTACTCATTAATCATTCACCCTCTACTGCAGCTCATGCCAAAGTCGAGACTTTCTCCCTGCTTTGCCATTAATGGTAATTAAGGAGCAGGAGACTTAATGACTGGGAGAGAAGAATCAGCCGCAAATGCTGAAATCGGTATGGGGGATAGGGAGCGCCATCCAGTCCGATGGCAAGAATGGACACCAATCCCTATTCCAACATAGAACATGGAACAATACAGCGCAGTACAGGCCCTTCGGCCCACGATGTTGCACCGAAACAAAAGCCATCTAACCTACACTATGCCATTATCATCCATATGTTTATCCAATAAACTTTTAAATGCCCTCAATGTTGGCGAGTTCACTACTGTAGCAGGTAGGGCATTCCACGGCCTCACTACTCTTTGCGTAAAGAACCTACCTCTGACCTCTGTCCTATATCTATTACCCCTCAGTTTAAAGTTATGTCCCCTCATGCCAGCCATATCCATCCGCGGGAGAAGGCTCTCACTGTCCACCCTATCCAACCCCCTGATCATTTTGTATGCCTCTATTAAGTCTCCTCTTAACCTTCTTCTCTCCAACGAAAACAACCTCAAGTCCATCAGCCTTTCCTCATAAGATTTTCCCTCCATACCAGGCAACATCCTGGTAAATCTCCTCTGCACCCGCTCCAAAGCCTCCACGTCCTTCCTATAATGTGGTGACCAGAACTGTACGCAATACTCCAAATGCGGCCGTACCAGAGTTCTGTACAGCTGCAACATGACCTCCCGACTCCGGAACTCAATCCCTCTACCAATAGAGGCCAACACTCTATAGGCCTTCTTCACAACCCTATCAACCTGGGTGGCAACTTTCAGGGATCTATGTACATGGACACCTAGATCCCTCTGCTCATCCACACTTTCAAGAACTTTACCATTAGCCAAATATTCCGCATTCCTGTTATTCCTTCCAAAGTGAATCACCTCACACTTCTCTACATTAAACTCCATTTGCCACCTCTCAGCCCAGCTCTGCAGCTTATCTATATGCCTCTGTAACCTGCTACACCCTTCCACACTATCGACAACACCACCGACTTTAGTATCGTCTGCAAATTTACTCACCCACCCTTCTGCGCCTTCCTCTAGTCATTGATAAAAATGACAAACAGCAACGGCCCCAGAACAGATCCTTGTGGTACTCCACTTGTGACTGTACTCCATTCTGAACATTTCCCATCAACCACCACCCTCTGTCTTCTTTCAACTAGCCAATTTCTCATCCACATCTCTAAATCACCCTCAATCCCCAGCCTCCGTATTTTCTGCAATAGCCTACCGTGGGGAACCTTATCAAACGCTATGCTGAAATCCATATACACCACATCAACTGCTCTACGATCATCTCTGACGGAGCGCTGCACTTTCAGAGGGTCAGTACTGAGGGAGAGCTGCACTGTCACAGGGTCAGTACTGAGGGAGTGCTGCACTGTCAGAGGGTCAGTACTGAGGGAGTGCAGCACTGTCAGAGGGTCAGTACTGAGGGAGTGCTGCACTTTCAGAGGGTCAGTACTGAGGGAGTGCTGCACTTTCAGAGGGTCAGTACTGAGGGAGAGCTGCACTGTCACAGGGTCAGTACTGAGGGAGTGCTGCACTGTCAGAGGGTCAGTAGTGAGGGAGTGCAGCACTGTCAGAGGGTCAGTACTGAGGGAGTGCTGCACTTTCAGAGGGTCAGTACTGAGGGAGAGCTGCACTGTCACAGGGTCAGTACTGAGGGAGTGCTGCACTGTCAGAGGGTCAGTACTGAGGGAGTGCTGCAATGTCAGAGGGTCAGTACTGAGGGAGTGCTGCACAGTCAGAGGGTCAGTACTGAGGGAGTGCTGCACTTTCAGAGGGTCAGGACTGAGGGAGTGCTGCACTGTCAGAGGGTCAGTACTGAGGGAGTGCTGCACTGTCAGAGGGTCAGGACTGAGGGAGTGCTGCAATGTCAGAGGGTCAGTACTGAGGGAGTGCTGCACAGTCAGAGGGTCAGTACTGAGGGAGTGCTGCACTTTCAGAGGGTCAGTACTGAGGGAATGCCGCACTGTCAGAGGGTCAGTACTGAGGGAGTGCTGCACTTTCAGAGGGTCAGTACTGAGGGAGTGCTGCACTGTCAGAGGGTCAGTTCTGAGGGAGTGCTGCACTGTCAGAGGGTCAGTACTGAGGGAGTGCCGCACTGTCAGAGGGTCAGTGCTGAGGGAGTGTCGCACTGTCAGAGGGTCAGTGCTGAGGGACCGCTGCACTGTCAGAGGGTCAGTACTGAGGGAGTGCAGCACTGTCAGAGGGTCAGTACTGAGGGAGTGCTGCACTGTCAGAGGGTCAGTACTGAGGGAGTGCTGCACTGTCAGAGAGTCAGTACTGAGGGAGTGCTGCACTGTCAGAGGGTCAGTACTGAGGGAGTGCTGCACTGTCAGAGGGTCAGTACTGAGGGAGTGCTGCACTGTCAGAGGGTCAGTACTGAGGGAGTGCCGCACTGTCAGAGCGTCAGTACTGAGGGAGTGCTGCACTGTCAGAGGGTCAGTACTGAGGGAGTGCTGCACTGTCAGAGGGTCCGTACTGAGGGAGTGCTGCACTGTCAGAGGGTCAGTACTGAGGGAGTGCTGCACTGTCAGAGGGTCAGTACTGAGGGAGTGCTGCACTGTCAGAGGGTCAGTACTGAGGGAGTGCTGCACTGTCAGAGGGTCAGTACTGAGGGAGTGCTGCACTGTCAGATGGTCAGTACTGAGGGAGTGCTGCACTGTCAGAGGGTCTGTACTGAGGGAGTGCTGCACTGTCAGAGGGTCAGTACTGAGGGAGTGCTGCACTGTCAGAGGGTCAGTACTGAGGGAGTGCTGCACTGTCAGAGGGTCAGTACTGAGGGAGTGCTGCACTGTCAGAGGGTCAGTACTGAGGGAGTGCTGCACTGTCAGAGGGTAAGTACTGTGGGAGTGCTGCACTGTCAGAGGGTCGGTACTGAGGGAGTGCCGTGCTGTCAGAGGGTCAGTACTGAGGGAGTGCAACACTGTCAGATGGTCAGTACTGAGGGAGTGCTGCACTGTCAGAGGGTCAGTACTGAGGGAGTGCTGCACTGTCAGAGGGTCAGTACTGAGGGAGTGCTGCACTGTCAGAGGGTCAATACTGAGGGAGTGCTGCACTGTCAGAGGGTCAGTACTGAGGGAGTGCTGCACTGTCAGATGGTCAGTACTGAGGGAGTGCTGCACTGTCAGAGGGTCAGTACTGAGGGAGTGCTGCACTGTCAGAGGGTCAGTACTGAGGGAGTGCTGCACTGTCAGAGGGTCAGTACTGAGGGAGTGCTGCACTGTCAGAGGGTCAGTACTGAGGGAGTGCTGCACTGTCAGAGGGTCAGTACTGAGGGAGTGCTGCACTGTCAGAGGGTAAGTACTGAGGGAGTGCTGCACTGTCAGAGGGTCAGTACTGAGGGAGTGCCGTGCTGTCAGAGGGTCAGTACTGTGGGAGTGCTGCACTGTCAGAGGGTCAGTACTGAGGGAGTGCTGCGCTGTCAGAGGGTCAGCACTGAGGGAGTGCCGCACTGTCAGAGGGTCAGTACTGAGGGAGCGCTGCACTGTCAGAAGGTCAGTACTGAGGGAGCGCTGCGCTGTCAGAGGGTCAGTACTGAGGGAGTGCCCCACTGTCAGAGGGTCAGTACTGAGGGAGTGCTGCACTGTCAGAAGGTCAGTACTGAGGGAGCGCTGCACTGTCAGAGGGTCAGTACTGAGGGAGTGCCGCACTGTCAGAGGGTCAGTATTGAGGGAGTGCCGCACTGTCAGAGGGTCGGTACTGAGGGAGTGCTGCACTGTCAGAGGGTCAGTACTGAGGGAGTGCCGCACTGTCAGAGGGTCAGTACTGAGGGAGCGCTGCGCTGTCAGAAGGTCAGTACTGAGGGAGTGCTGCACTGTCAGAGGGTCAGTACTGAGGGAGTGCTGCACTGTCAGAGGGTCAGTACTGAGGGAGTGCTGCTCTGTAGGACAGGGAGGATTGGATGTCAGACAGTCAGCACATGGCTGGCCTTGTTGCTGATACCTCATCGACTGTCCTCAGGCCAATGATGCAGTTGACCTGACTGAGAGGGAGTTCTGTCGTGAAGACAACCTCATCCCGTCGAATCATATCGCGCACAATCTCCTCCACTTTCTCCAGATGTTGCCCATTGACCACATTCTGCAATATAATCAGAAACAACAGGTTAAACTGGATCAGAATCACATCAGAAACAACAGGTTAAACTGGATCAGAATCACATCAGAAACAACAGGTTAAACTGGATCAGAATCACATCTGATTCGGAATACTGCACATGGGGTGGTATCAAGGGATATAAATGAGGGGTGGGAGGCAGGGGACATTCACGGGGCAATGGGCGGGGGGAAACAAACTCGGCGGGTTAACAGAAGGACAAAGGAGGGGTGAAGGGCGCTGGGCTGGCCGAGACGGATCGCACTTGGCAGCAAGGAACACAAAGGCACTGCTATAATAATAATCTTTATTAGTGTCACAAGTAGGTTTACATTAACACTGCAATTTAGTTACTGTGAAAAGCCCCTAGTCGCCACATTCCGGAGCCTGTTCA
The DNA here is from genome assembly GCF_047496885.1 of Scyliorhinus torazame. Taxonomy (NCBI): domain Eukaryota; kingdom Metazoa; phylum Chordata; class Chondrichthyes; order Carcharhiniformes; family Scyliorhinidae; genus Scyliorhinus; species Scyliorhinus torazame. The sequence goes on along the minus strand of NC_092710.1, from coordinate 351,538,799 downwards.
GGTCACAGAGGCAGAATTCTGAATGTCCAATCCACCAACAGCACGTCTTTCGGGACTTGTGGGAGGAAACCGGAACAAACCCACGCATACACAGGGAGAACGTGCAGACTCCACACAGACAGTGACCCAAGTCGGGAATCGAACCTTAGACCCTGGAGCTGTGAAGCAACAGTGCTAATCACTGTGCTACCGTGCCGCTTCGGAGGGTTCCAAACAAAGGCGACCCTCAGAGTGCAGGGGCGCATCCACAAGGTAAGTGTGGTTGATCCTGGGCCGTATGGTGGTTAGCACTGTTGCCTCAAGGCACTGAGGACTCGGGTTCGATCCCGGCCCCGGGTCACTGTCCGTGTGGTGTTTGCACATTCTGCCCGTGTCTGCGGATTTGCAGGGTAGTTGGATTGGCCATGCTAACTTGCCCCTTAATTGGAAAATAATAATTGGGTACTGTAAAATTATTTTAAAGAGAAAAAAAGTATGGTTGATCCTGCATGGGGGGGGGGGGGGGGGGGGGGTGTTGGTGTTGGTGGTGTTGGTGGTGTTGGTGGTGGTGGTGGTGGTGGTGTTGGTGGTGGTGGTGGTGGTGGTGGTGGTGGTGGTGGGGGGGGGGGGACACACACGGGACGGACGGACTTGAGAGCCTAGTGAAGAGGTCCAGAGTCTTCACCCACCTGAAAGCCAACAGTCTTCCTCCAAGAGACGCACCTGAGGGAGAAGGTGCGGGTAAGAAAGGGCTTGGTGGGACAGACCTACCATTCCTGTTATGGACGAGAGCTAGGTGGGTTTAATAAGAGGACGGTGTTCACTGCGACAAGGACAGTTACAGAGCCAGAGACACAGGTATTGTCATTGGGCTGGTATTGCAGAGACACAGGTATTGTCATTGGGCTGGTATTGCAGAGACCCAGGTATTGTCATTGGGCTGGTATTGCAGAGACACAGGTATTGTCATTGGGCTGGTATTGCAGAGACACAGGTATTGTCATTGGGCTGGTATTGCAGAGACCCAGGTATTGTCATTGGGCTGGTATTGCAGAGACACAGGTATTGTCATTGGGCTGGTATTGCAGAGACACAGGTATTGTCATTGGACTGGTATTGCAGAGACACAGGTATCGTCATTGGGCTGGTATTGCAAAGATACAGGTATTGTCATTGGGCTAGTATTGCAGAGACACAGGTATTGTCATTGGGCTGGTATTGCAGAGACACAGGTATCGTCATTGGGCTGGTATTGCAGAGACACAGGTATCGACATTGGGCTGGTATTGCAGAGACACAGGTATTGTCATTGGGCTAGTATTGCAGAGACACAGGTATTGTCATTGGGCTGGTATTGCAGAGACACAGGTATCGACATTGGGCTGGTATTGCAGAAACACAGGTATCGTCATTGGGCGGGCATTGCAGAGACACAGGTATTGTTATTGGGCTGGTATTGCAGAGACCCAGGTATCGTCATTGGGCTGGTATTGCAGAGACCCAGGAATTGTCATTGGGCTGGCATTGCAGAGACACAGGTATTGTCATTGGGCTGGTATTGCAGAGACACAGTCATTGGGCTGGTATTGCAGAGACACAGGTATTGTCATTGGGCTGGTATTGCAGAGACCCAGGTATTGGGCTGGTATTGCAGAGACACAGGTATTGTCATTGGGCTGGTATTGCAGAGACACAGGTATTGTCATTGGGCTGGTATTGCAGAGACACAGGTATTGGCATTGGGCTGGTATTGCAGAGACACAGGTATTGTCATTGGGCTGGTATTGCAGAGACCCAGGTATTGTCATTGGGCTGGTATTGCAGAGACACAGGTATCGTCATTGGGCTGGTATTGCAGAGACCCAGGTATCGTCATTGGGCTGGTATTGCAGAGACACAGGTATCGTCATTGGGCTGGTATTGCAGAGACCCAGGTCTTGTCATTGGGCTGGAATTGCAGAGACACAGGTATCGTCATTGGGCTGGTATTGCAGAGACACAGGTATTGTCATTGGGCTGGTATTGCAGAGACACAGGTATTGTTATTGGGCTGGTATTGCAGAGACCCAGGTATCGTCATTGGGCTGGTATTGCAGAGACCCAGGAATTGTCATTGGGCTGGCATTGCAGAGACACAGGTATTGTCATTGGGCTGGTATTGCAGAGACACAGTCATTGGGCTGGTATTGCAGAGACACAGGTATTGTCATTGGGCTGGTATTGCAGAGACCCAGGTATTGGGCTGGTATTGCAGAGACACAGGTATTGTCATTGGGCTGGTATTGCAGAGACACAGGTATTGTCATTGGGCTGGTATTGCAGAGACACAGGTATTGGCATTGGGCTGGTATTGCAGACACAGGTATTGTCATTGGGCTGGTATTGCAGAGACCCAGGTATTGTCATTGGGCTGGTATTGCAGAGACCCAGGTATCGTCATTGGGCTGGTATTGCAGAGACACAGGTATTGTCATTGGGCTGGTATTGCAGAGACACAGGTATTGTCAGTGGGCTGGTATTGCAGAGACACAGGTATCGTCATTGGGCTGGTACTGCAGAGACCCAGGTATTGTCATTGGGCTGGTATTGCAGAGCCACAGGTATTGTCATTGGGCTGGTATTGCAGAGACCCAGGTATCGTCATTGGGCTGGTATTGCAGAGACACAGGTATTGTCATTGGGCTGGTATTGCAGAGACACAGGTATCGTCATTGGGCTGGTATTGCAGAGACCCAGGTATTGTCATTGGGCTGGTATTGCAGAGACACGGGTATCGTCATTGGGCTGGTATTGCAGAGACACAGGTATTGTCATTGGGCTGGTATTGCAAAGACACAGGTATTGTCATTGGGCTAGTATTGCAGAGACACAGGTATTGTCATTGGGCTGATATTGCAAAGACACAGGTATTGTCATTGGGCTAGTATTGCAGAGACACAGGTATCGTCATTGGGCTGGTATTGCAGAGACACAGGTATTGTCATTGGGCTGGTATTGCAGAGACACAGGTATTGTCATTGGGCTGGTATTGCAGAGACACAGGTATTGTCATTGGGCTGGTATTGCAAAGACACAGGTATTGTCATTGGGCTGGTATTGCAGAAACACAGGTATCGTCATTGGGCTGGTATTGCAGAGACACAGGTATCGTCATTGGGCTGGTATTGCAAAGACACAGGTATTGTCATTGGGCTGGTATTGCAGAGAGACAGGTATTGTCATTGGGCTGGTATTGCAGAGGCACAGGTATTGTCATTGGGCTGGTATTGCAAAGACACAGGTATTGTCATTGGGCTGGTATTGCAGAAACACAGGTATCGTCATTGGGCTGGTATTGCAGAGACACAGGTATTGTCATTGGGCTGGTATTGCAGAGACACAGGTATCGTCATTGGGCTGGTATTGCAGAAACACAGGTATTGTCATTGGGCTGGTATTGCAGAGATACAGGTATCGTCATTGGGCTGGTATTGCAGAGACACACGTATTGTCATTGGGCTGGTATTGTAGAGACCCAGATATTGTCATTGGGCTGGTATTGCAGAGACACAGGTATTGTCATTGGGCTGGTATTGCAGAGACACAGGTATTGTCATTGGACTGGTATTGCAGAGACACAGGTATCGTCATTGGGCTGGTATTGCAAAGATACAGGTATTGTCATTGGGCTAGTATTGCAGAGACACAGGTATTGTCATTGGGCTGGTATTGCAGAGACACAGGTATCGTCATTGGGCTGGTATTGCAGAGACACAGGTATCGACATTGGGCTGGTATTGCAGAGACACAGGTATTGTCATTGGGCTAGTATTGCAGAGACACAGGTATTGTCATTGGGCTGGTATTGCAGAGACACAGGTATCGACATTGGGCTGGTATTGCAGAAACACAGGTATCGTCATTGGGCGGGTATTGCAGAAACACAGGTATTGTCATTGGGCTGGTATTGCAAAGACACAGGTATCGTCATTGGTCTGGTATTGCAGAGACACAGGTATTGTCATTGGGCTGGTATTGCAGAGACACAGGTATTGTCATTGGGCTGGTATTGCAGAGACACAGGTATCGTCATTGGGCTGGTATTGCAGAGACACAGGTATTGTCATTGGGCTGGTATTGCAGAGACACAGGTATTGATATTGGGCTGGTATTGCAGAGACCCAGGTATCGTCATTGGGCTGGTATTGCAGAGACCCAGGAATTGTCATTGGGCTGGCATTGCAGAGACACAGGTATTGTCATTGGGCTGGTATTGCAGAGACACAGTCATTGGGCTGGTATTGCAGAGACACAGGTATTGTCATTGGGCTGGTATTGCAGAGACCCAGGTATTGGGCTGGTATTGCAGAGACACAGGTATTGTCATTGGGCTGGTATTGCAGAGACACAGGTATTGTCATTGGGCTGGTATTGCTGAGACACAGGTATTGTCATTGGGCTGGTATTGCAGAGACACAGGTATTGTCATTGGGCTGGTATTGCAGAGACCCAGGTATTGTCATTGGGCTGGTATTGCAGAGACCCAGGTATCGTCATTGGGCTGGTATTGCAGAGACACAGGTATTGTCATTGGGCTGATATTGCAGAGACACAGGTATTGTCATTGGGCTGGTATTGCAGAGACACAGGTATCGTCATTGGGCTGGTATTGCAGAGACCCAGGTATTGTCATTGGGCTGGTATTGCAGAGACACGGGTATCGTCATTGGGCTGGTATTGCAGAGACACAGGTATTGTCATTGGGCTGGTATTGCAAAGACACAGGTATTGTCATTGGGCTGGTATTGCAGAGACACAGGTATTGTCATTGGGCTGGTATTGCAGAGACACAGGTATAGTCATTGGGCTGATATTGCAAAGACACAGGTATTGTCATTGGGCTAGTATTGCAGAGACACAGGTATCGTCATTGGGCTGGTATTGCAGAGACACAGGTATTGTCATTGGGCTGGTATTGCAGAGACACAGGTTTTGTCATTGGGCTGGTATTGCAGAGACACAGGTATTGTCATTGGGCTGGTATTGCAAAGACACAGGTATTGTCATTGGGCTGGTATTGCAGAGACACAGGTATCGTCATTGGGCTGGTATTGCAAAGACACAGGTATTGTCATTGGGCTGGTATTGCAGAGAGACAGTTATTGTCATTGGGCTGGTATTGCAGAGGCACAGGTATTGTCATTGGGCTGGTATTGCAAAGACACAGGTATTGTCATTGGGCTGGTATTGCAGAAACACAGGTATCGTCATTGGGCTGGTATTGCAGAGACACAGGTATCGTCATTGGGCTGGTATTGCAGAAACACAGGTATTGTCATTGGGCTGGTTTTGCAGAGATACAGGTATCGTCATTGGGCTGGTATTGCAGAGACACAGGTATTGTCATTGGGCTGGTATTGCAAAGACACAGGTATTGTCATTGGGCTGGTATTGCAGAAACACAGGTATCGTCATTGGGCTGGTATTGCAGAGACACAGGTATTGTCATTGGGCTGGTATTGCAGAGACACAGGTATCGTCATTGGGCTGGTATTGCAGAAACACAGGTATTGTCATTGGGCTGGTATTGCAGAGATACAGGTATCGTCATTGGGCTGGTATTGCAGAGACACAGGTATTGTCATTGGGCTGGTATTGCAGAGACCCAGGTATTGTCATTGGGCTGGTATTGCAGAGACACAGGTATTGTCATTGGGCTGGTATTGCAGAGACACAGGTATTGTCATTGGGCTGGTATTGCAGAGACCCAGGTATTGTCATTGGGCTGGTATTGCAGAGACCCAGGTATCGTCATTGGGCTGGTATTGCAGAGACACAGGTATTGTCATTGGGCTGGTATTGCAGAGACACGGGTATTGTCATTGGGCTGGTATTGCAGAGACACAGGTATCGTCATTGGGCTGGTATTGCAGAGACCCAGGTATTGCAGAGACACGGGTATCGTCATTGGGCTGGTATTGCAGAGACACAGGTATTGTCATTGGGCTGGTATTGCAAAGACACAGGTATTGTCATTGGGCTGGTATTGCAGAGACACAGGTATTGTCATTGGGCTGGTATTGCAGAGACACAGGTATAGTCATTGGGCTGATATTGCAAAGACACAGGTATTGTCATTGGGCTAGTATTGCAGAGACACAGGTATCGTCATTGGGCTGGTATTGCAGAGACACAGGTATTGTCATTGGGCTGGTATTGCAGAGACACAGGTTTTGTCATTGGGCTGGTATTGCAGAGACACAGGTATTGTCATTGGGCTGGTATTGCAAAGACACAGGTATTGTCATTGGGCTGGTATTGCAGAAACACAGGTATCGTCATTGGGCTGGTATTGCAGAGACACAGGTATTGTCATTGGGCTGGTATTGCAGAGACACAGGTATCGTCATTGGGCTGGTATTGCAGAAACACAGGTATTGTCATTGGGCTGGTATTGCAGAGATACAGGTATCGTCATTGGGCTGGTATTGCAGAGACACAGGTATTGTCATTGGGCTGGTATTGCAGAGACCCAGGTATTGTCATTGGGCTGGTATTGCAGAGACACAGGTATTGTCATTGGGCTGGTATTGCAGAGACACAGGTATTGTCATTGGACTGGTATTGCAGAGACACAGGTATCGTCATTGGGCTGGTATTGCAAAGATACAGGTATTGTCATTGGGCTAGTATTGCAGAGACACAGGTATTGTCATTGGGCTGGTATTGCAGAGACACAGGTATCGTCATTGGGCTGGTATTGCAGAGACACAGGTATCGACATTGGGCTGGTATTGCAGAGACACAGGTATTGTCATTGGGCTAGTATTGCAGAGACACAGGTATTGTCATTGGGCTGGTATTGCAGAGACACAGGTATCGACATTGGGCTGGTATTGCAGAAACACAGGTATCGTCATTGGGCGGGTATTGCAGAAACACAGGTATTGTCATTGGGCTGGTATTGCAAAGACACAGGTATCGTCATTGGGCTGGTATTGCAGAGACACAGGTATTGTCATTGGGCTGGTATTGCAGAGACACAGGTATTGTCATTGGGCTAGTATTGCAGAGACACAGGTATTGTCATTGGGCTGGTATTGCAGAGACACAGGTATCGACATTGGGCTGGTATTGCAGAAACACAGGTATCGTCATTGGGCGGGTATTGCAGAAACACAGGTATTGTCATTGGGCTGGTATTGCAGAGACACAGGTATTGTTATTGGGCTGGTATTGCAGAGACCCAGGTATCGTCATTGGGCTGGTATTGCAGAGACCCAGGAATTGTCATTGGGCTGGCATTGCGGAGACACAGGTATTGTCATTGGGCTGGTATTGCAGAGACACAGTCATTGGGCTGGTATTGCAGAGACACAGGTATTGTCATTGGGCTGGTATTGCAGAGACCCAGGTATTGGCATTGGGCTGGTATTGCAGAGACACAGGTATTGTCATTGGGCTGGTATTGCAGAGACACAGGTATTGTCATTGGGCTGGTATTGCAGAGACACAGGTATTGGCATTGGGCTGGTATTGCAGAGACACAGGTATTGTCATTGGGCTGGTATTGCAGAGACACAGGTATTGTCATTGGGCTGGTATTGCAGAGACACAGGTATCGTCATTGGGCTGGTATTGCAGAGACCCAGGTATCGTCATTGGGCTGGTATTGCAGAGACACAGGTATCGTCATTGGGCTGGTATTGCAGAGACCCAGGTATTGTCATTGGGCTGGTATTGCAGAGACACAGGTATCGTCATTGGGCTGGTATTGCAGAGACACAGGTATTGTCATTGGGCTGGTATTGCAGAGACCCAGGTATTGTTATTGGGCTGGTATTGCAGAGACCCAGGTATCGTCATTGGGCTGGTATTGCAGAGACCCAGGAATTGTCATTGGGCTGGCATTGCAGAGACACAGGTATTGTCATTGGGCTGGTATTGCAGAGACACAGTCATTGGGCTGGTATTGCAGAGACACAGGTATCGTCATTGGGCTGGTATTGCAGAGACACAGGTATTGTCATTGGGCTGGTATTGCAGAGACCCAGGTATTGTCATTGGGCTGGTATTGCAGAGACACAGGTATTGTCATTGGGCTGGTATTGCAGAGACACAGGTATTGTCATTGGGCTGGTATTGCAGAGACCCAGGTATTGCCATTGGGCTGGTATTGCAGAGACCCAGGTATCGTCATTGGGCTGGTATTGCAGAGACACAGGTATTGTCATTGGGCTGGTATTGCAGAGACACAGGTATTGTCATTGGGCTGGTATTGCAGAGATACAGGTATCGTCATTGGGCTGGTATTGCAGAGACCCAGGTATTGCAGAGACACGGGTATCGTCATTGGGCTGGTATTGCAGAGACACAGGTATTGTCATTGGGCTGGTATTGCAAAGACACAGGTATTGTCATTGGGCTGGTATTGCAGAGACACAGGTATTGTCATTGGGCTGGTATTGCAGAGACACAGGTATAGTCATTGGGCTGATATTGCAAAGACACAGGTATTGTCATTGGGCTAGTATTGCAGAGACACAGGTATCGTCATTGGGCTGGTATTGCAGAGACACAGGTATTGTCATTGGGCTGGTATTGCAGAGACACAGGTTTTGTCATTGGGCTGGTATTGCAGAGACACAGGTATTGTCATTGGGCTGGTATTGCAAAGACACAGGTATTGTCATTGGGCTGGTATTGCAGAAACACAGGTATCGTCATTGGGCTGGTATTGCAGAGACACAGGTATCGTCATTGGGCTGGTATTGCAAAGACACAGGTATTGTCATTGGGCTGGTATTGCAGAGAGACAGGTATTGTCATTGGGCTGGTATTGCAGAGGCACAGGTATTGTCATTGGGCTGGTATTGCAGAGGCACAGGTATTGTCATTGGGCTGGTATTGCAGAAACACAGGTATTGTCATTGGGCTGGTATTGCAGAAACACAGGTATCGTCATTGGGCTGGTATTGCAGAGACACAGGTATTGTCATTGGGCTGGTATTGCAGAGACACAGGTATCGTCATTGGGCTGGTATTGCAGAAACACAGGTATTGTCATTGGGCTGGTATTGCAGAGATACAGGTATCGTCATTGGGCTGGTATTGCAGAGACACAGGTATTGTCATTGGGCTGGTATTGCAGAGACCCAGGTATTGTCATTGGGCTGGTATTGCAGAGACACAGGTATTGTCATTGGGCTGGTATTGCAGAGACACAGGTATTGTCATTGGACTGGTATTGCAGAGACACAGGTATCGTCATTGGGCTGGTATTGCAAAGATACAGGTATTGTCATTGGGCTAGTATTGCAGAGACACAGGTATTGTCATTGGGCTGGTATTGCAGAGACACAGGTATCGTCATTGGGCTGGTATTGCAGAGACACAGGTATCGACATTGGGCTGGTATTGCACAGACACAGGTATTGTCATTGGACTAGTATTGCAGAGACACAGGTATTGTCATTGGGCTGGTATTGCAGAGACACAGGTATCGACATTGGGCTGGTATTGCAGAAACACAGGTATCGTCATTGGGCGGGTATTGCAGAAACACAGGTATTGTCATTGGGCTGGTATTGCAAAGACACAGGTATCGTCATTGGGCTGGTATTGCAGAGACACAGGTATTGTCATTGGGCTGGTATTGCAGAGACACAGGTATTGTCATTGGGCTAGTATTGCAGAGACACAGGTATTGTCATTGGGCTGGTATTGCAGAGACACAGGTATCGACATTGGGCTGGTATTGCAGAAACACAGGTATCGTCATTGGGCGGGTATTGCAGAAACACAGGTATTGTCATTGGGCTGGTATTGCAGAGACACAGGTATTGTTATTGGGCTGGTATTGCAGAGACCCAGGTATCGTCATTGGGCTGGTATTGCAGAGACCCAGGAATTGTCATTGGGCTGGCATTGCAGAGACACAGGTATTGTCATTGGGATGGTATTGCAGAGACACAGTCATTGGGCTGGTATTGCAGAGACACAGGTATTGTCATTGGGCTGGTATTGCAGAGACCCAGGTATTGGGCTGGTATTGCAGAGACACAGGTATTGTCATTGGGCTGGTATTGCAGAGACACAGGTATTGTCATTGGGCTGGTATTGCAGAGACACAGGTATTGGCATTGGGCTGGTATTGCAGAGACACAGGTATTGTCATTGGGCTGGTATTGCAGAGACACAGGTATTGTCATTGGGCTGGTATTGCAGAGACACAGGTATCGTCATTGGGCTGGTATTGCAGAGACCCAGGTATCGTCATTGGGCTGGTATTGCAGAGACACAGGTATCGTCATTGGGCTGGTATTGCAGAGACCCAGGTATTGTCATTGGGCTGGTATTGCAGAGACACAGGTATCGTCATTGGGCTGGTATTGCAGAGACACAGGTATTGTCATTGGGCTGGTATTGCAGAGACCCAGGTATTGTTATTGGGCTGGTATTGCAGAGACCCAGGTATCGTCATTGGGCTGGTATTGCAGAGACCCAGGAATTGTCATTGGGCTGGTATTGCAGAGACACAGGTATTGTCATTGGGCTGGTATTGCAGAGACACAGGTATTGTCATTGGGCTGGTATTGCAGAGACACAGGAATTGTCATTGGGCTGGCATTGCAGAGACACAGGTATTGTCATTGGGCTGGTATTGCAGAGACACAGTCATTGGGCTGGTATTGCAGAGACACAGGTATTGTCATTGGGCTGGTATTGCAGAGACACAGGTATTGTCATTGGGCTGGTATTGCAGAGGCACAGGTATTGGCATTGGGCTGGTATTGCAGACACAGGTATTGTCATTGGGCTGGTATTGCAGAGACCCAGGTATTGTCATTGGGCTGGTATTGCAGAGACCCAGGTATCATCATTGGGCTGGTATTGCAGAGACACAGGTATTGTCATTGGGCTGGTATTGCAGAGACACAGGTATTGTCATTGGGCTGGTATTGCAGAGACACAGGTATTGTCATTGGGCTGGTATTGCAGAGACACAGTCATTGGGCTGGTATTGCAGAGACACAGGTATTGTCATTGGGCTGGTATTGCAGAGACACAGGTATTGTCATTGGGCTGGTATTGCAGAGGCACAGGTATTGGCATTGGGCTGGTATTGCAGACACAGGTATTGTCATTGGGCTGGTATTGCAGAGACCCAGGTATTGTCATTGGGCTGGTATTGCAGAGACCCAGGTATCATCATTGGGCTGGTATTGCAGAGACACAGGTATTGTCATTGGGCTGGTATTGCAGAGACACAGGTATCGTCATTGGGCTGGTATTGCAGAGACACAGGTATAGTCATTGGGCTGGTATTGCAAAGACACAGGTATTGTCATTGGGCTGGTATTGCAGAGACACAGGTATTGTCATTGGGCTGGTATTGCAGAGACACAGGTATTGTCATTGGGCTGGTATTGCAGAGGCACAGGTATTGGCATTGGGCTGGTATTGCAGACACAGGTATTTTCATTGGGCTGGTATTGCAGAGACCCAGGTATTGTCATTGGGCTGGTATTGCAGAGACCCAGGTATCATCATTGGGCTGGTATTGCAGAGACACAGGTATTGTCATTGGGCTGGTATTGCAGAGACACAGGTATCGTCATTGGGCTGGTATTGCAGAGACACAGGTATAGTCATTGGGCTGGTATTGCAAAGACACAGGTATTGTCATTGGGCTGGTATTGCAGAGACACAGGTATCGTCATTGGGCTGGTATTGCAGAGACACAGGTATAGTCATTGGGCTGGTATTGCGAAGACACAGGTATTGTCATTGGGCTGGTATTGCAGAGACACAGGTATCGTCATTGGGCTGATATTGCAGAGACACAGGTATTGTCATTGGGCTGGTATTGCAGAGACACAGGTATTGTCATTGGGCTGATATTGCAGAGACCCAGGTATTGTCATTGGGCTGGTATTGCAGAGCCACAGGTATTGTCATTGGGCTGGTATTGCAGAGACCCAGGTATCGTCATTGGGCTGGTATTGCAGAGACCCAGGTATTGTCATTGGGCTGGTATTGCAGAGACACAGGTTTTGTCATTGGGCTGGTATTGCAGAGACACAGGTATCGTCATTGGGCTGGTATTGCAGAGACCCGGGTATTGTCATTGGGCTGGTATTGCAGAGACACGGGTGTCGTCATTGGGCTGGTATTGCAGAGACACAGGTATTGTCATTGGGCTGGTATTGCAAAGACACAGGTATTGTCATTGGGCTGGTATTGCAGAGACACAGGTATAGTCATTGGGCTGGTATTGCAGAGACACAGGTATAGTCATTGGGCTGGTATTGCAAAGACACAGGTGTTGTCATTGGGCTGGTATTGCAGAAACACAGGTATCGTCATTGGGCTGGTATTGCAGAGACACAGGTATTGTCATTGGGCTGGTATTGCAAAGACACAGGTATTGTCATTGGGCTAGTATTGCAGAGACACAGGTATTGTCATTGGGCTGATATTGCAAAGACACAGGTATTGTCATTGGGCTAGTATTGCAGAGACACAGGTATCGTCATTGGGCTGGTATTGCAGAGACACAGGTATTGTCATTGGGCTGGTATTGCAGAGACACAGGTATTGTCATTGGGCTGGTATTGCAAAGACACAGGTATTGTCATTGGGCTGGTATTGCAGAAACACAGGTATCGTCATTGGGCTGGTATTGCAGAGACACAGGTATCGTCATTGGGCTGGTATTGCAAAGACACAGGTATTGTCATTGGGCTGGTATTGCAGAGAGACAGGTATTGTCATTGGGCTGGTATTGCAGAGGCACAGGTATTGTCATTGGGCTGGTATTGCAAAGACACAGGTATTGTCATTGGGCTGGTATTGCAGAAACACAGGTATCGTCATTGGGCTGGTATTGCAGAGACACAGGTATTGTCATTGGGCTGGTATTGCAGAGACACAGGTATCGTCATTGGGCTGGTATTGCAGAAACACAGGTATTGTCATTGGGCTGGTATTGCAGAGATACAGGTATCGTCATTGGGCTGGTATTGCAGAGACACAGGTATTGTCATTGGGCTGGTATTGCAGAGACCCAGGTATTTTCATTGGGCTGGTATTGCAAAGACACAGGTATTGTCATTGGGCTGGTATTGCAGAGACACAGGTATTGTCATTGGACTGGTATTGCAGAGACACAGGTATCGTCATTGGGCTGGTATTGCAAAGATACAGGTATTGTCATTGGGCTAGTATTGCAGAGACACAGGTATTGTCATTGGGCTGGTATTGCAGAGACACAGGTATCGTCATTGGGCTGGTATTGCAGAGACACAGGTATCGACATTGGGCTGGTATTGCAGAGACACAGGTATTGTCATTGGGCTAGTATTGCAGAGACACCGGTATTGTCATTGGGCTGGTATTGCAGAGACACAGGTATCGACATTGGGCTGGTATTGCAGAAACACAGGTATCGTCATTGGGCGGGTATTGCAGAAACACAGGTATTGTCATTGGGCTGGTATTGCAAAGACACAGGTATCGTCATTGGGCTGGTATTGCAGAGACACAGGTATTGTCATTGGGCTGGTATTGCAGAGACACAGGTATTGTCATTGGGCTGGTATTGCAGAGACACAGGTATCGTCATTGGGCTGGTATTGCAGAGACACAGGTATTGTCATTGGGCTGGTATTGCAGAGTCACAGGTATTGTTATTGGGCTGGTATTGCAGAGACCCAGGTATCGTCATTGGGCTGGTATTGCAGAGACCCAGGAATTGTCATTGGGCTGGAATTGCAGAGACACTGGTATTGTCATTGGGCTGGTATTGCAGAGACACAGTCATTGGGCTGGTATTGCAGAGACACAGGTATTGTCATTGGGCTGGTATTGCAGAGACCCAGGTATTGGGCTGGTATTGCAGAGACACAGGTATTGTCATTGGGCTGGTATTGCAGAGACACAGGTATTGGCATTGGGCTGGTATTGCAGAGACACAGGTATTGTCATTGGGCTGGTATTGCAGAGACCCAGGTATTGTCATTGGGCTGGTATTGCAGAGACCCAGGTATCGTCATTGGGCTGGTATTGCAGAGACACAGGTATTGTCATTGGGCTGGTATTGCAGAGACACAGGTATTGTCATTGGGCTGGTATTGCAGAGACACAGGTATCGTCATTGGGCTGGTATTGCAGAGACCCAGGTATTGTCATTGGGCTGGTATTGCAGAGACACGGGTATCGTCATTGGGCTGGTATTGCAAAGACACAGGTATTGTCATTGGGCTGGTATTGCAGAGACACAGGTATAGTCATTGGGCTGGTATTGCAGAGACACAGGTATAGTCATTGGGCTGGTATTGCAAAGACACAGGTGTTGTCATTGGGCTGGTATTGCAGAAACACAGGTATCGTCATTGGGCTGGTATTGCAGAGACACAGGTATTGTCATTGGGCTGGTATTGCAAAGACACAGGTATTGTCATTGGGCTAGTATTGCAGAGACACAGGTATTGTCATTGGGCTGGTATTGCAGAGACACAGGTATTGTCATTGGGCTGGTATTGCAGAGACACAGGTATTGTCATTGGGCTGGTATTGCAAAGACACAGGTATTGTCATTGGGCTGGTATTGCAGAAACACAGGTATCGTCATTGGGCTGGTATTGCAGAGACACAGGTATCGTCATTGGGCTGGTATTGCAAAGACACAGGTATTGTCATTGGGCTGGTATTGCAGAGAGACAGGTATTGTCATTGGGCTGGTATTGCAGAGGCACAGGTATTGTCATTGGGCTGGTATTGCAAAGACACAGGTATTGTCATTGGGCTGGTATTGCAGAAACACAGGTATCGTCATTGGGCTGGTATTGCAGAGACACAGGTATTGTCATTGGGCTGGTATTGCAGAGACACAGGTATCGTCATTGGGCTGGTATTGCAGAAACACAGGTATTGTCATTGGGCTGGTATTGCAGAGATACAGGTATCGTCATTGGGCTGGTATTGCAGAGACACAGGTATTGTCATTGGGCTGGTATTGCAGAGACACAGGTATTGTCATTGGGCTGGTATTGCAGAGACACAGGTATTGTCATTGGGCTGGTATTGCAGAGACACAGGTATTGTCATTGGACTGGTATTGCAGAGACACAGGTATCGTCATTGGGCTGGTATTGCAGAGACACAGGTATCGTCATTGGGCTGGTATTGCAAAGATACAGGTATTGTCATTGGGCTAGTATTGCAGAGACACGGGTATCGTCATTGGGCTGGTATTGCAAAGACACAGGTATCGTCATTGGGCTGGTATTGCAGAGACACAGGTATTGTCATTGGGCTGGTATTGCAGAGACACAGGTATTGTCATTGGGCTGGTATTGCAGAGACACAGGTATCGTCATTGGGCTGGTATTGCAGAGACACAGGTATTGTCATTGGGCTGGTATTGCAGAGACACAGGTATTGTTATTGGGCTGGTATTGCAGAGACCCAGGTATCGTCATTGGGCTGGTATTGCAGAGACCCAGGAATTGTCATTGGGCTGGCATTGCAGAGACACAGGTATTGTCATTGGGCTGGTATTGCAGAGACACAGTCATTGGGCTGGTATTGCAGAGACACAGGTATTGTCATTGGGCTGGTATTGCAGAGACACAGGTATTGTCTTTGGGCTGGTATTGCAGAGACCCAGGTATTGGGCTGGTATTGCAGAGACACAGGTATTGTCATTGGGCTGGTATTGCAGAGACACAGGTGTTGTCATTGGGCTGGTATTGCAGAGACACAGGTATTGTCATTGGGCTGGTATTGCAGAGACACAGGTATCGTCATTGGGCTGGTATTGCAGAGACACAGGTATCGACATTGGGCTGGTATTGCACAGACACAGGTATTGTCATTGGGCTAGTATTGCAGAGACACAGGTATTGTCATTGGGCTGGTATTGCAGAGACACAGGTATCGACATTGGGCTGGTATTGCAGAAACACAGGTATCGTCATTGGGCGGGTATTGCAGAAACACAGGTATTGTCATTGGGCTGGTATTGCAAAGACACAGGTATCGTCATTGGTCTGGTATTGCAGAGACACAGGTATTGTCATTGGGCTGGTATTGCAGAGACACAGGTATTGTCATTGGGCTGGTATTGCAGAGACACAGGTATCGTCATTGGGCTGGTATTGCAGAGACACAGGTATTGTCATTGGGCTGGTATTGCAGAGACACAGGTATTGTTATTGGGCTGGTATTGCAGAGACCCAGGTATCGTCATTGGGCTGGTATTGCAGAGACCCAGGAATTGTCATTGGGCTGGCATTGCAGAGACACAGGTATTGTCATTGGACTGGTACTGCAGAGACACAGTCATTGGGCTGGTATTGCAGAGACACAGGTGTTGTCATTGGGCTGGTATTGCAGAGACCCAGGTATTGGGCTGGTATTGCAGAGACACAGGTATTGTCATTGGGCTGGTATTGCAGAGACACAGGTATTGTCATTGGGCTGGTATTGCAGAGACACAGGTATTGGCATTGGGCTGGTATTGCAGAGACACAGGTATTGTCATTGGGCTGGTATTGCAGAGATCCAGGTATTGTCATTGGGCTGGTATTGCAGAGACCCAGGTATCGTCATTGGGCTGGTATTGCAGAGACACAGGTATCGTCATTGGGCTGGTATTGCAGAGACACAGGTATTGTCATTGGGCTGGTATTGCAGAGACACAGGTATTGTCATTGGGCTGGTATTGCAGAGACACAGGTATCGTCATTGGGCTGGTATTGCAGAGACACAGGTATTGTCATTGGGCTGGTATTGCAGAGACACAGGTATTGTTATTGGGCTGGTATTGCAGAGACCCAGGTATCGTCATTGGGCTGGTATTGCAGAGACCCAGGAATTGTCATTGGGCTGGCATTGCAGAGACACAGGTATTGTCATTGGGCTGGTATTGCAGAGACACAGTCATTGGGCTGGTATTGCAGAGACACAGGTATTGTCATTGGGCTGGTATTGCAGAGACACAGGTATTGTCATTGGGCTGGTATTGCAGAGACCCAGGTATTGGGCTGGTATTGCAGAGACACAGGTATTGTCATTGGGCTGGTATTGCAGAGACACAGGTGTTGTCATTGGGCTGGTATTGCAGAGACACAGGTATTGTCATTGGGCTGGTATTGCAGAGACACAGGTATCGTCATTGGGCTGGTATTGCAGAGACACAGGTATCGACATTGGGCTGGTATTGCACAGACACAGGTATTGTCATTGGGCTAGTATTGCAGAGACACAGGTATTGTCATTGGGCTGGTATGGCAGAGACACAGGTATCGACATTGGGCTGGTATTGCAGAAACACAGGTATCGTCATTGGGCGGGTATTGCAGAAACACAGGTATTGTCATTGGGCTGGTATTGCAAAGACACAGGTATCGTCATTGGTCTGGTATTGCAGAGACACAGGTATTGTCATTGGGCTGGTATTGCAGAGACACAGGTATTGTCATTGGGCTGGTATTGCAGAGACACAGGTATCGTCATTGGGCTGGTATTGCAGAGACCCAGGTATTGTCATTGGGCTGGTATTGCAGAGACACGGGTATCGTCATTGGGCTGGTATTGCAGAGACACAGGTATTGTCATTGGGCTGGTATTGCAAAGACACAGGTATTGTCATTGGGCTGGTATTGCAGAGACACAGGTATTGTCATTGGGCTGGTATTGCAGAGACACAGGTATAGTCATTGGGCTGATATTGCAAAGACACAGGTATTGTCATTGGGCTAGTATTGCAGAGACACAGGTATCGTCATTGGGCTGGTATTGCAGAGACACAGGTATTGTCATTGGGCTGGTATTGCAGAGACACAGGTTTTGTCATTGGGCTGGTATTGCAGAGACACAGGTATTGTCATTGGGCTGGTATTGCAAAGACACAGGTATTGTCATTGGGCTGGTATTGCAGAAACACAGGTATCGTCATTGGGCTGGTATTGCAGAGACACAGGTATCGTCATTGGGCTGGTATTGCAAAGACACAGGTATTGTCATTGGGCTGGTATTACAGAGAGACAGGTATTGTCATTGGGCTGGTATTGCAGAGGCACAGGTATTGTCATTGGGCTGGTATTGCAAAGACACAGGTATTGTCATTGGGCTGGTATTGCAGAAACACAGGTATCGTCATTGGGCTGGTATTGCAGAGACACAGGTATCGTCATTGGGCTGGTATTGCAGAAACACAGGTATTGTCATTGGGCTGGTATTGCAGAGATACGGGAATCGTCATTGGGCTGGTATTGCAGAGACACAGGTATTGTCATTGGGCTGGTATTGCAAAGACACAGGTATTGTCATTGGGCTGGTATTGCAGAGACACAGGTATAGTCATTGGGCTGGTATTGCAGAGACACAGGTATAGTCATTGGGCTGGTATTGCAAAGACACAGGTATTGTCATTGGGCTGGTATTGCAGAAACACAGGTATCGTCATTGGGCTGGTATTGCAGAGACACAGGTATTGTCATTGGGCTGGTATTGCAAAGACACAGGTATTGTCATTGGGCTAGTATTGCAGAGACACAGGTATTGTCATTGGGCTGGTATTGCAGAGACACAGGTATTGTCATTGGGCTGGTATTGCAGAGACACAGGTATTGTCATTGGGCTGGTATTGCAAAGACACAGGTATTGTCATTGGGCTGGTATTGCAGAAACACAGGTATCGTCATTGGGCTGGTATTGCAGAGACACAGGTATCGTCATTGGGCTGGTATTCCAAAGACACAGGTATTGTCATTGGGCTGGTATTGCAGAGAGACAGGTATTGTCATTGGGCTGGTATTGCAGAGGCACAGGTATTGTCATTGGGCTGGTATTGCAAAGACACAGGTATTGTCATTGGGCTGGTATTGCAGAAACACAGGTATCGTCATTGGGCTGGTATTGCAGAGACACAGGTATTGTCATTGGGCTGGTATTGCAGAGACACAGGTATCGTCATTGGGCTGGTATTGCAAAGACACAGGTATCGTCATTGGGCTGGTATTGCAGAGACACAGGTATTGTCATTGGGCTGGTATTGCAGAGACACAGGTATTGTCATTGGGCTGGTATTGCAGAGACACAGGTATCGTCATTGGGCTGGTATTGCAGAGACACAGGTATTGTTATTGGGCTGGTATTGCAGAGACCCAGGTATCGTCATTGGGCTGGTATTGCAGAGACCCAGGAATTGTCATTGGGCTGGCATTGCAGAGACATAGGTATTGTCATTGGGCTGGTATTGCAGAGACACAGTCATTGGGCTGGTATTGCAGAGACACAGGTATTGTCATTGGGCTGGTATTGCAGAGACACAGGTATTGTCATTGGGCTGGTATTGCAGAGACCCAGGTATTGGGCTGGTATTGCAGAGACACAGGTATTGTCATTGGGCTGGTATTGCAGAGACACAGGTGTTGTCATTGGGCTGGTATTGCAGAGACACAGGTATTGTCATTGGGCTGGTATTGCAGAGACACAGGTATCGTCATTGGGCTGGTATTGCAGAGACACAGGTATCGACATTGGGCTGGTATTGCACAGACACAGGTATTGTCATTGGGCGAGTATTGCAGAGACACAGGTATTGTCATTGGGCTGGTATTGCAGAGACACAGGTATCGACATTGGGCTGGTATTGCAGAAACACAGGTATCGTCATTGGGCGGGTATTGCAGAAACACAGGTATTGTCATTGGGCTGGTATTGCAAAGACACAGGTATCGTCATTGGTCTGGTATTGCAGAGACACAGGTATTGTCATTGGGCTGGTATTGCAGAGACACAGGTATCGACATTGGGCTGGTATTGCAGAAACACAGGTATTGTCATTGGGCTGGTATTGCAAAGACACAGGTATCGTCATTGGTCTGGTATTGCAGAGACACAGGTATTGTCATTGGGCTGGTATTGCAGAGACACAGGTATTGTCATTGGGCTGGTATTGCAGAGACACAGGTATCGTCATTGGGCTGGTATTGCAGAGACACAGGTATTGTCATTGGGCTGGTATTGCAGAGACACAGGTATTGTTATTGGGCTGGTATTGCAGAGACCCAGGTATCGTCATTGGGCTGGTATTGCAGAGACCCAGGAATTGTCATTGGGCTGGCATTGCAGAGACACAGGTATTGTCATTGGGCTGGTATTGCAGAGACACAGTCATTGGGCTGGTATTGCAGAGACACAGGTATTGTCATTGGGCTGGTATTGCAGAGACCCAGGTATTGGGCTGGTATTGCAGAGACACAGGTATTGTCATTGGGCTGGTATTGCAGAGACACAGGTATTGGCATTGGGCTGGTATTGCAGAGACACAGGTATTGGCATTGGGCTGGTATTGCAGAGACACAGGTATTGTCATTGGGCTGGTATTGCAGAGATCCAGGTATTGTCATTGGGCTGGTATTGCAGAGACCCAGGTATCGTCATTGGGCTGGTATTGCAGAGACACAGGTATTGTCATTGGGCTGGTATTGCAGAGACACAGGTATTGTCATTGGGCTGGTATTGCAGAGACACAGGTATCGTCATTGGGCTGGTATTGCAGAGACCCAGGTATTGTCATTGGGCTGGTATTGCAGAGACACGGGTATCGTCATTGGGCTGGTATTGCAGAGACACAGGTATTGTCATTGGGCTGGTATTGCAAAGACACAGGTATTGTCATTGGGCTGGTATTGCAGAGACACAGGTATTGTCATTGGGCTGGTATTGCAGAGACACAGGTATAGTCATTGGGCTGATATTGCAAAGACACAGGTATTGTCATTGGGCTAGTATTGCAGAGACACAGGTATCGTCATTGGGCTGGTATTGCAGAGACACAGGTATTGTCATTGGGCTGGTATTGCAGAGACACAGGTTTTGTCATTGGGCTGGTATTGCAGAGACACAGGTATTGTCATTGGGCTGGTATTGCAAAGACACAGGTATTGTCATTGGGCTGGTATTGCAGAAACACAGGTATCGTCATTGGGCTGGTATTGCAGAGACACAGGTATCGTCATTGGGCTGGTATTGCAAAGACACAGGTATTGTCATTGGGCTGGTATTGCAGAGAGACAGGTATTGTCATTGGGCTGGTATTGCAGAGGCACAGGTATTGTCATTGGGCTGGTATTGCAAAGACACAGGTATTGTCATTGGGCTGGTATTGCAGAAACACAGGTATCGTCATTGGGCTGGTATTGCAGAGACACAGGTATCGTCATTGGGCTGGTATTGCAGAAACACAGGTATTGTCATTGGGCTGGTATTGCAGAGATACGGGTATCGTCATTGGGCTGGTATTGCAGAGACACAGGTATCGTCATTGGGCTGGTATTGCAGAAACACAGGTATTGTCATTGGGCTGGTATTGCAGAGATACGGGAATCGTCATTGGGCTGGTATTGCAGAGACACAGGTATTGTCATTGGGCTGGTATTGCAAAGACACAGGTATTGTCATTGGGCTGGTATTGCAGAGACACAGGTATAGTCATTGGGCTGGTATTGCAGAGACACAGGTATAGTCATTGGGCTGGTATTGCAAAGACACAGGTATTGTCATTGGGCTGGTATTGCAGAAACACAGGTATCGTCATTGGGCTGGTATTGCAGAGACACAGGTATTGTCATTGGGCTGGTATTGCAAAGACACAGGTATTGTCATTGGGCTAGTATTGCAGAGACACAGGTATTGTCATTGGGCTGGTATTGCAGAGACACAGGTATTGTCATTGGGCTGGTATTGCAGAGACACAGGTATTGTCATTGGGCTGGTATTGCAAAGACACAGGTATTGTCATTGGGCTGGTATTGCAGAAACACAGGTATCGTCATTGGGCTGGTATTGCAGAGACACAGGTATCGTCATTGGGCTGGTATTCCAAAGACACAGGTATTGTCATTGGGCTGGTATTGCAGAGAGACAGGTATTGTCATTGGGCTGGTATTGCAGAGGCACAGGTATTGTCATTGGGCTGGTATTGCAAAGACACAGGTATTGTCATTGGGCTGGTATTGCAGAAACACAGGTATCGTCATTGGGCTGGTATTGCAGAGACACAGGTATTGTCATTGGGCTGGTATTGCAGAGACACAGGTATCGTCATTGGGCTGGTATTGCAAAGACACAGGTATCGTCATTGGGCTGGTATTGCAGAGACACAGGTATTGTCATTGGGCTGGTATTGCAGAGACACAGGTATTGTCATTGGGCTGGTATTGCAGAGACACAGGTATCGTCATTGGGCTGGTATTGCAGAGACACAGGTATTGTCATTGGGCTGGTATTGCAGAGACACAGGTATTGTTATTGGGCTGGTATTGCAGAGACCCAGGTATCGTCATTGGGCTGGTATTGCAGAGACCCAGGAATTGTCATTGGGCTGGCATTGCAGAGACACAGGTATTGTCATTGGGCTGGTATTGCAGAGACACAGTCATTGGGCTGGTATTGCAGAGACACAGGTATTGTCATTGGGCTGGTATTGCAGAGACACAGGTATTGTCATTGGGCTGGTATTGCAGAGACCCAGGTATTGGGCTGGTATTGCAGAGACACAGGTATTGTCATTGGGCTGGTATTGCAGAGACACAGGTGTTGTCATTGGGCTGGTATTGCAGAGACACAGGTATTGTCATTGGGCTGGTATTGCAGAGACACAGGTATCGTCATTGGGCTGGTATTGCAGAGACACAGGTATCGACATTGGGCTGGTATTGCACAGACACAGGTATTGTCATTGGGCTAGTATTGCAGAGACACAGGTATTGTCATTGGGCTGGTATTGCAGAGACACAGGTATCGACATTGGGCTGGTATTGCAGAAACACAGGTATCGTCATTGGGCGGGTATTGCAGAAACACAGGTATTGTCATTGGGCTGGTATTGCAAAGACACAGGTATCGTCATTGGTCTGGTATTGCAGAGACACAGGTATTGTCATTGGGCTGGTATTGCAGAGACACAGGTATCGACATTGGGCTGGTATTGCAGAAACACAGGTATTGTCATTGGGCTGGTATTGCAAAGACACAGGTATCGTCATTGGTCTGGTATTGCAGAGACACAGGTATTGTCATTGGGCTGGTATTGCAGAGACACAGGTATTGTCATTGGGCTGGTATTGCAGAGACACAGGTATCGTCATTGGGCTGGTATTGCAGAGACACAGGTATTGTCATTGGGCTGGTATTGCAGAGACACAGGTATTGTTATTGGGCTGGTATTGCAGAGACCCAGGTATCGTCATTGGGCTGGTATTGCAGAGACCCAGGAATTGTCATTGGGCTGGCATTGCAGAGACACAGGTATTGTCATTGGGCTGGTATTGCAGAGACACAGTCATTGGGCTGGTATTGCAGAGACACAGGTATTGTCATTGGGCTGGTATTGCAGAGACCCAGGTATTGGGCTGGTATTGCAGAGACACAGGTATTGTCATTGGGCTGGTATTGCAGAGACACAGGTATTGGCATTGGGCTGGTATTGCAGAGACACAGGTATTGGCATTGGGCTGGTATTGCAGAGACACAGGTATTGTCATTGGGCTGGTATTGCAGAGATCCAGGTATTGTCATTGGGCTGGTCTTGCAGAGACCCAGGTATCGTCATTGGGCTGGTATTGCAGAGACACAGGTATTGTCATTGGGCTGGTATTGCAGAGACACAGGTATTGTCATTGGGCTGGTATTGCAGAGACACAGGTATCGTCATTGGGCTGGTATTGCAGAGACCCAGGTATTGTCATTGGGCTGGTATTGCAGAGACACGGGTATCGTCATTGGGCTGGTATTGCAGAGACACAGGTATTGTCATTGGGCTGGTATTGCAAAGACACAGGTATTGTCATTGGGCTGGTATTGCAGAGACACAGGTATTGTCATTGGGCTGGTATTGCAGAGACACAGGTATAGTCATTGGGCTGATATTGCAAAGACACAGGTATTGTCATTGGGCTAGTATTGCAGAGACACAGGTATCGTCATTGGGCTGGTATTGCAGAGACACAGGTATTGTCATTGGGCTGGTATTGCAGAGACACAGGTTTTGTCATTGGGCTGGTATTGCAGAGACACAGGTATTGTCATTGGGCTGGTATTGCAAAGACACAGGTATTGTCATTGGGCTGGTATTGCAGAAACACAGGTATCGTCATTGGGCTGGTATTGCAGAGACACAGGTATCGTCATTGGGCTGGTATTGCAAAGACACAGGTATTGTCATTGGGCTGGTATTGCAGAAACACAGGTATCGTCATTGGGCTGGTATTGCAAAGACACAGGTATTGTCATTGGGCTGGTATTGCAGAGACACAGGTATTGTCATTGGGCTGGTATTGCAGAGACACAGGTATAGTCATTGGGCTGATATTGCAAAGACACAGGTATTGTCATTGGGCTAGTATTGCAGAGACACAGGTATCGTCATTGGGCTGGTATTGCAGAGACACAGGTATTGTCATTGGGCTGGTATTGCAGAAACACAGGTATCGTCATTGGGCTGGTATTGCAGAGACACAGGTATCGTCATTGGGCTGGTATTGCAAAGACACAGGTATTGTCATTGGGCTGGTATTGCAGAGAGACAGGTATTGTCATTGGGCTGGTATTGCAGAGGCACAGGTATTGTCATTGGGCTGGTATTGCAAAGACACAGGTATTGTCATTGGGCTGGTATTGCAGAAACACAGGTATCGTCATTGGGCTGGTATTGCAGAGACACAGGTATCGTCATTGGGCTGGTATTGCAGAAACACAGGTATTGTCATTGGGCTGGTATTGCAGAGATACAGGTATTGTCATTGGGCTGGTATTGCAGAGACACAGGTATTGTCATTGGGCTGGTATTGCAAAAACACAGGTATTGTCATTGGGCTGGTATTGCAGAAACACAGGTATCGTCATTGGGCTGGTATTGCAGAGACACAGGTATTGTCATTGGGCTGGTATTGCAGAGACACAGGTATCGTCATTGGGCTGGTATTGCAGAGACACAGGTATTGTCATTGGGCTGGTATTGCAGAGACACAGGTATTGTTATTGGGCTGGTATTGCAGAGACCCAGGTATCGTCATTGGGCTGGTATTGCAGAGACCCAGGAATTGTCATTGTGCTGGCATTGCAGAGACACAGGTATTGTCATTGGGCTGGTATTGCAGAGACACAGTCATTGGGCTGGTATTGCAGAGACACAGGTATTGTCATTGGGCTGGTATTGCAGAGACACAGGTATTGTCATTGGGCTGGTATTGCAGAGACCCAGGTATTGGGCTGGTATTGCAGAGACACAGGTATTGTCATTGGGCTGGTATTGCAGAGACACAGGTGTTGTCATTGGGCTGGTATTGCAGAGACACAGGTATTGTCATTGGGCTGGTATTGCAGAGACACAGGTATCGTCATTGGGCTGGTATTGCAGAGACACAGGTATCGACATTGGGCTGGTATTGCAGAGACACAGGTATTGTCATTGGGCTAGTATTGCAGAGACACAGGTATTGTCGTTGGGCTGGTATTGCAGAGACACAGGTATCGACATTGGGCTGGTATTGCAGAAACACAGGTATCGTCATTGGGCGGGTATTGCAGAAACACAGGTATTGTCATTGGGCTGGTATTGCAAAGACACAGGTATCGTCATTGGTCTGGTATTGCAGAGACACAGGTATTGTCATTGGGCTGGTATTGCAGAGACACAGGTATTGTCATTGGGCTGGTATTGCAGAGACACAGGTATCGTCATTGGGCTGGTATTGCAGAGACACAGGTATTGTCATTGGGCTGGTATTGCAGAGACACGGGTATTGTTATTGGGCTGGTATTGCAGAGACCCAGGTATCGTCATTGGGCTGGTATTGCAGAGACCCAGGAATTGTCATTGGGCTGGCATTGCAGAGACACAGGTATCGTCATTGGGCTGGTATTGCAGAGACCCAGGTATTGTCATTGGGCTGGTATTGCAGAGACACGGGTATCGTCATTGGGCTGGTATTGCAGAGACACAGGTATTGTCATTGGGCTGGTATTGCAAAGACACAGGTATTGTCATTGGGCTGGTATTGCAGAGACACAGGTATTGTCATTGGGCTGGTATTGCAGAGACACAGGTATAGTCATTGGGCTGATATTGCAAAGACACAGGTATTGTCATTGGGCTAGTATTGCAGAGACACAGGTATCGTCATTGGGCTGGTATTGCAGAGACACAGGTATTGTCATTGGGCTGGTATTGCAGAGACACAGGTTTTGTCATTGGGCTGGTATTGCAGAGACACAGGTATTGTCATTGGGCTGGTATTGCAGAAACACAGGTATCGTCATTGGGCTGGTATTGCAGAGACACAGGTATCGTCATTGGGCTGGTATTGCAAAGACACAGGTATTGTCATTGGGCTGGTATTGCAGAGAGACAGGTATTGTCATTGGGCTGGTATTGCAGAGGCACAGGTATTGTCATTGGGCTGGTATTGCAAAGACACAGGTATTGTCATTGGGCTGGTATTGCAGAAACACAGGTATCGTCATTGGGCTGGTATTGCAGAGACACAGGTATCGTCATTGGGCTGGTATTGCAGAAACACAGGTATTGTCATTGGGCTGGTATTGCAGAGATACAGGTATTGTCATTGGGCTGGTATTGCAGAGACACAGGTATTGTCATTGGGCTGGTATTGCAAAAACACAGGTATTGTCATTGGGCTGGTATTGCAGAAACACAGGTATCGTCATTGGGCTGGTATTGCAGAGACACAGGTATTGTCATTGGGCTGGTATTGCAGAGACACAGGTATCGTCATTGGGCTGGTATTGCAGAGACACAGGTATTGTCATTGGGCTGGTATTGCAGAGACACAGGTATTGTTATTGGGCTGGTATTGCAGAGACCCAGGTATCGTCATTGGGCTGGTATTGCAGAGACCCAGGAATTGTCATTGTGCTGGCATTGCAGAGACACAGGTATTGTCATTGGGCTGGTATTGCAGAGACACAGTCATTGGGCTGGTATTGCAGAGACACAGGTATTGTCATTGGGCTGGTATTGCAGAGACACAGGTATTGTCATTGGGCTGGTATTGCAGAGACCCAGGTATTGGGCTGGTATTGCAGAGACACAGGTATTGTCATTGGGCTGGTATTGCAGAGACACAGGTGTTGTCATTGGGCTGGTATTGCAGAGACACAGGTATTGTCATTGGGCTGGTATTGCAGAGACACAGGTATCGTCATTGGGCTGGTATTGCAGAGAGACAGGTATTGTCATTGGGCTGGTATTGCAGAGGCACAGGTATTGTCATTGGGCTGGTATTGCAGAGACACAGGTATCGTCATTGGGCTGGTATTGCAAAGACACAGGTATTGTCATTGGGCTGGTATTGCAAAGACACAGGTATTGTCATTGGGCTGGTATTGAAGAGACACAGGTATCGTCATTGAGCTGGTATTGCAAAGACACAGGTATTGTCATTGGGCTGGTATTGCAGAGACACAGGTATTGTCATTGGGCTGGTATTGCAAAGACACAGGTATTGTCATTGGGCTGGTATTGCAGAGGCACAGGTATTGTCATTGGGCTGGTATTGCAGAGACACAGGTATTGTCATTGGGCTGGTATTGCAGAGACACAGGTATCGTCATTGGGCTGGTATTGCAGAAACACAGATATTGTCATTGGGCTGGTATTGCAGAGATACAGGTATCGTCATTGGGCTGGTATTGCAGAGACACAGGTATTGTCATTGGGCTGGTATTGCAGAGACCCAGGTATTGTCATTGGGCTGGTATTGCAGAGACACAGGTATTGTCATTGGGCTGGTATTGCAGAGACACAGGTATTGTCATTGGGCTGGTATTGCAGAGACACAGGTATCGTCATTGGGCTGGTATTGCAAAAACACAGGTATTGTCATTGGGCTAGTATTGCAGAGACACAGGTATTGTCATTGGGCTGGTATTGCAGAGACACAGGTATCGTCAGTGGGCTGGTATTGCAGAGACACAGGTATTGTCATTGGGCTGCTATTGCAGAGACACAGGTATCGTCATTGGGCTGGTATTGCAGAAACACAGGTATTGTCATTGGGCTGGTATTGCAAAGACACAGGTATTGTCATTGGGCTGGTATTGCAGAGACACAGGTATTGTCATTGGGCTGGTATTGCAGAGACACAGGTATCGTCATTGGGCTGGTATTGCAGAGACACAGGTATTGTCATTGGGCTGGTATTGCAGAGACACAGGTATCGTCATTGGGCTGGTATTGCAGAGACACAGGTATCGTCATTGGGCTGGTATTGCAGAGACACAGGTATTGTCATTGGGCTGGTATTGCAGAGACACAGGTATTGTCATTGGGCTGGTATTGCAGAGACACAGGTATTGTCATTGGGCTGGTATTGCAGAGACACAGTCATTGGGCTGGTATTGCAGAGACACAGGTATTGTCATTGGGCTGGTATTGCAGAGACACAGGTATTGTCATTGGGCTGGTATTGCAGAGACACAGGTATTGTCATTGGGCTGGTATTGCAAAGACATAGGTATTGTCATTGGGCTGGTATTGCAGAGACACAGGTATTGTCATTGGGCTGGTATTGCAGAGACACAGGTATTGCAGAAACACAGGTATCGTCATTGGGCTGGTATTGCAGAGACACAGGTATTGTCATTGGGTTGGTATTGCAGAGACACAGGTATCGTCATTGGGCTGGTATTGCAGAAACACAGGTATCGTCATTGGGCTGGTATTGCAGAGACACAGGTATCGTCATTGGGCTGGTATTGCAAAGACACAGGTTTTGTCATTGGGCTGGTATTGCAAAGATACAGGTATTGTCGTTGGGCTGGTATTGAAGAGACACAGGTATCGTCATTGGGCTGGTATTGCAGAGACACAGGTATTGTCATTGGGCTGGTATTGCAGAGACACAGGTATTGTCATTGGGCTGGTATTGCAGAGACACAGGTATCGTCATTGGGCTGGTATTGCAAAGACACAGGTATTGTCATTGGGCTGGTATTGCAGAGACACAGGTATTGTCATTGGGCTGGTATTGCAGAGACACAGGTATTGTCATTGGGCTGGTATTGCAAAGACACAGGTATTGTCATTGGGCTGGTATTCCAGAGGCACAGGTATTGTCATTGGGCTGGTATTGCTGAGACACAGGTATTGTCATTGGGCTGGTATTGAAGAGACACAGGTATTGTCATTGGGCTGGTATTGCAGAGACACAGGTATCGTCATTGGGCTAGTATTGCAGAGACACAGGTATTGTCATTGGGCTGGTATTGCAGAAACACAGGTATCGTCATTTGGCTGGTATTGCAGAGACCCAGGTATTGGCATTGGGCTGGTATTGCAGAGACCCAGGTATCATCATTGGGCTGGTATTGCAGAGACACAGGTATTGTCATTGGGCTGGTATTGCAGAGTCACAGGTATTGTCATTGGGCTGGTATTGCAGAGGCACAGGTATCGTCATTGGGCTGGTATTGCAGAGACCCAGGTATCGTCATTGGGCTGGTATTGCAAAGACACAGGTATTGTCATTGGGCTGGTATTGCAGAGACACAGGTATAGTCATTGGGCTGGTATTGCAGAGACACAGGTATTGTCATTGGTCTGGTATTGAAGAGACACAGGTATCGTCATTGGGCTGGTATTGCAAAGACACAGGTATTGTCATTGGGCTGGTATTGCAGAGACACAGGTATTGTCATTGGGCTGGTATTGCAGAGACACAGGTATTGTCATTGGGCTGGTATTGCAGAGACACAGGTATTGTCATTGGGCTGGTATTGAAAAGACACAGGTATTGTCATTGGGCTAGTATTGCAGAAACACAGGTATTGTCATTGGGCTGGTATTGCAAAGACACAGGTATTGTCATTGGGCTGGTATTGCAGAGAGACAGGTATTGTCATTGGGCTGGTATTGCAGAGGCACAGGTATTGTCATTGGGCTGGTATTGCAGAGACACAGGTATCGTCATTGGGCTGGTATTGCAAAGACACAGGTATTGTCATTGGGCTGGTATTGCAAAGACACAGGTATTGTCATTGGGCTGGTATTGCAAAGACACAGGTATTGTCATTGGGCTGGTATTGAAGAGACACAGGTATCGTCATTGGGCTGGTATTGCAGAGACACAGGTATTGTCATTGGGCTGGTATTGCAGAGACACAGGTATTGTCATTGGGCTGGTATTGCAAAGACACAGGTATTGTCATTGGGCTGGTATTGCAGAGGCACAGGTATTGTCATTGGGCTGGTATTGCAGAGACACAGGTATTGTCATTGGGCTGGTATTGCAGAGACACAGGTATCGTCATTGGGCTGGTATTGCAGAAACACAGGTATTGTCATTGGGCTGGTATTGCAGAGATACAGGTATCGTCATTGGGCTGGTATTGCAGAGACACAGGTATTGTCATTGGGCTGGTATTGCAGAGACCCAGGTATTGACATTGGGCTGGTATTGCAGAGACACAGGTATTGTCATTGGGCTGGTATTGCAGAGACACAGGTATTGTCATTGGGCTGGTATTGCAGAGACACAGGTATCGTCATTGGGCTGGTATTGCAAAGACACAGGTATTGTCATTGGGCTAGTATTGCAGAGACACAGGTATTGTCATTGGGCTGGTATTGCAGAGACACAGGTATTGTCATTGGGCTGCTATTGCAGAGACACAGGTATTGTCATTGGGCTGCTATTGCAGAGACACAGGTATCGTCATTGGGCTGGTATTGCAGAAACACAGGTATTGTCATTGGGCTGGTATTGCAAAGACACAGGTATTGTCATTGGGCTGGTATTGAAGAGACACAGGTATTGTCATTGGGCTGGTATTGCAGAGACACAGGTATCGTCATTGGGCTAGTATTGCAGAGACACAGGTATTGTCATTGGGCTGGTATTGCAGAGACACAGGTATTGTCATTGGGCTGGTATTGCAGAGACCCAGGTATTGTCATTGGGCTGGTATTGCAAAGACCAGAATGCCAGAATGAAATCTGCCATCCTTATTTGGTCTGACCTACATGTGACTCCAGACCCACAGCAATGTGCTCAACACTTAACTGCCCTATGAAATGACCGAGCCAGCCACTCTATCAGGGATGGGTTACAAATATGTCCTTGCCAGCAACACCCACATCCTACGCAAGAGGTTTTCAAAATACGGCATTTGAGTATTCTAGATATAAAAGACATGCTGTCGAAGTTTTTTTCTTGCACTCATCAGCACAGACGCTAGAATGCTGAATTTCCAAGGGACCAAGGAGTGGTACTGGATGAGGAAGCCAACTCTGATTGGTCAAAGCATTGCCATGGAGATTGCACCAGCGTACTCTTGTCCCCAGGATTTTGTTTGCCGTTCCTGATGGGTCTCAGACAAAAAGCTTTGACAACATCTTTCTTAAGGAGGATGAAAGATGGGAGGTAGACAGACAACAGACAAATGCATTCTGAGAGAAAATACCAAGAGGTCCGGACATGAATCAAATAACCAACAGGAAAGCAAGGAGAAATCAGCAAATTAAACCATCAAAGAATAGAAGAGAACAGTCAAATATTTTATAGACATCAATCAAAAGTGATGGGATAAGGAACATTAATGGAGAGACAGGGGAAGATCACAGATAATGGTAGACGTGGGAGAAATATGTAATTATTACTTTGGTTTGATATTTACTGCGGATATAGAACCAGTTTCACATGACATTGAATAATAAGATGAATAATGATGTCTGTGCGTTGAAAATAACAGTGCCCCTCAGTGTAACCTCCATTTCCCCCCTCCGAGTGCCTCCTCTCCTGTCCATCAGTGTGACCTCCGCTCCCCCCTCTCGGTGCCTCCTCTCCTGTCCCTCAGTGTAACCTCCGCTCCCCCCTCTCAGTGCCTCCTCTCCTGTCCATCAGTGTAACCTCCGCTCCCTCCTCTCGGTGCCTCCTCTCCTGTCCCTCAGTGTAACCTCCGCTCCCTCCTCTCAGTGCCTCCTCTCCTGTCCATCAGTGTAACCTCCGCTCCCTCCTCTCGGTGCCTCCTCTCCTGTCCCTCAGTGTAACCTCCGCTCCCTCTCAGTGCCTCCTCTACTGTCCCTCAGTGTAACCTCCGCTCCCTCCGAGTGTCTCCTCTCCTGTCCCTCAGTGTAACCTCCGCTCCCTCCGAGTGCCTCCTCTCCTGTCACTCAGTGTAACCTCCGCTCCCTCTCAGTGCCTCCTCTACTGTCCCTCAGTGTAACCTCCGCTCCCTCCGAGTGTCTCCTCTCCTGTCCCTCAGTGTAACCTCCGCTCCCTCCGAGTGCCTCCTCTCCTGTCACTCAGTGTAACCTCCGCTCCCTCTCGGTGCCTCCTCTCCTGTCCATCAGTGTAACCTCCATTTCCCCCCTCTCAGTGCCTCCTCTCCTGTCCCTCAGTGTAACCTCCATTTCCCCCCTCTCAGTGCCTCCTCTCCTGTCCCTCAGTGTAACCTCCGCTCCCCCCCTCTCAGTGCCTCCTCTCCTGTCCCTCAGTGTAACCTCCGCTCCCTCCTCTCAGTGCCTCCTCTCCTGTCCCTCAGTGTAACCTCCACTCCCCCCTCTCAGTGCCTCCTCTCCTGCCCCTCAGTGTAACCTCCACTCCCCCCCTCTCAGTGCCTCCTGTACTGTCCCTCAGTGTATCCTCCACTCCCTCCTCTCCTGTCCCTCAGTGTAAGCTCCACTCCCCCCTCTCGGTGCCTCCTCTCCTGTCCCTCAGTGTAACCTCCGCTCCCCCCTCTCGGTGCCTCCTGTACTGTCCCTCAGTGTAACCTCCGCTCCCCCCTCTCGGTGCCTCCTCTCCTGTCCATCAGTGTAACCTCCGCTCCCCCCTCTCAGTGCCTCCTCTCCTGTCCCTCAGTGTAACCTCCACTCCCCCCTCTCGGTGCCTCCTCTCCTGTCCCTCAGTGTAACCTCCGCTCCCCCCCTCTGTGCCTCGTCTCCTGTCCCTCAGTGTAACCTCCGCTCCCTCAGAGTGCCTCCTCTCCTGTCCCTCAGTGTAACCTCCGCTCCCCCCTCTCAGTGTCTCCTCTCCTGTCCCTCAGTGTAACCTCCGCTCCCCCCTCTCAGTGCCTCCTCTCCTGTCCCTCAGTGTAACCTCCGCTCCCCCCTCTCAGTGCCTCCTCTCCTGCCCCTCAGTGTAACCTCCACTCCCCCCCCTCTCAGTGCCTCCTGTACTGTCCCTCAGTGTAACCTCCACTCCCTCCTCTCCTGTCCCTCAGTGTAAGCTCCACTCCCCCCTCTCGGTGCCTCCTCTCCTGTCCCTCAGTGTAACCTCCGCTCCCCCCTCTCGGTGCCTCCTGTACTGTCCCTCAGTGTAACCTCCGCTCCCCCCTCTCAGTGCCTCCTCTCCTGTCCATCAGTGTAACCTCCGCTCCCCCCTCTCGGTGCCTCCTCTCCTGTCCATCAGTGTAACCTCCGCTCCCCCGTCTCGGTGCCTCCTCTCCTGTCCATCAGTGTAACCTCCGCTCCTCCCTCTCAGTGCCTCCTCTCCTGTCCATCAGTGTAACCTCCGCTCCCCCCTCTCGGTGCCTCCTGTACTGTCCCTCAGTGTAACCTCCACTCCCTCCTCTCCTGTCCCTCAGTGTAAGCTCCACTCCCCCCTCTCGGTGCCTCCTCTCCTGTCCCTCAGTGTAACCTCCGCTCCCCCCTCTCGGTGCCTCCTCTCCTGTCCCTCAGTGTAACCTACGCTCCCCCCCTCTCAGTGCCTCCTCTCCTGTCCCTCTGTGTAACCTCCGCTCCCTCCGAGTGTCTCCTCTCCTGTCCCTCAGTGTAACCTCCGCTCCCTCCAAGTGTCTCCTCTCCTGTCCCTCAGTGTAACTTCCACTCCCCCCTCTCAGTGCCTCCTCTCCTGTCCCTCAGTGTAACCTCCACTCCCTCCGAGTGTCTCCTCTCCTGTCCCTCAGTGTAACCTCCGCTCCCCCCTCTCAGTGTCTCCTCTCCTGTTCCTCAGTGTAACCTCCACTCCCCCCTCTCAGTGCCTCCTCTCCTGTCCCTCAGTGTAACCTCCACTCCCCCCTCTCAGTGCCTCCTCTCCTGTCCCTCAGTGTAACCTCCACTCCCTCCGAGTGTCTCCTCTCCTGTCCCTCAGTGTAACCTCCACTCCCCCCTCTCAGTGCCTCCTCTCCTGTCCCTCAGTGTAACCTCCGCTCCCCCTTTTCAGTGCCTCCTCTCCTGTCCCTCAGCGTAACCTCCGCTCCCTCAGAGTGCCTCCTCTCCTGTCCCTCAGTGTAATCTCCGCTCCCTCCGAGTGTCTCCTCTCCTGTTCCTCAGTGTAACCTCCGCTCCCTCCGAGTGTCTCCTCTCCTGTCCCTCAGTGTAACCTCCACTCCCCCCTCTCAGTGCCTCCTCTCCTGTCCCTCAGTGTAACCTCCACTCCCCCCTCTCAGTGCCTCCTCTCCTGTCGCTCAGTGTAACCTCCACTCCCCCCTCTCAGTGCCTCCTCTCCTGTCCCTCAGTGTAACCTCCGGTCCCTTAGAGTGCCTCCTCTCCTGTCCCTCAGTGTAACCTCCGCTCCCCCCTCTCAGTGCCTCCTGTACTGTCCCTCAGTGTAACCTCCACTCCCCCCTCTCGGTGCCTCCTCTCCTGTCCCTCAGTGTAACCTCCGGTCCCTCAGAGTGCCTCCTCTCCTGTCCCTCAGTGTAACCTCCGCTCCCCCCTCTCAGTGCCTCCTGTACTGTCCCTCAGTGTAACCTCCACTCCCCCCTCTCGGTACCTCCTCTCCTGTCCCTCAGTGTAACCTCCGCTCCCCCCGTCTCGGTGCCTCCTGTACTGTCCCTCAGTGTAACCTCCGCTCCCCCCTCTCGGTGCCTCCTCTCCTGTCCCTCAGTGTAACCTCCACTCCCCCCTCTCAGTGCCTCCTGTACTGTCCCTCAGTGTAACCTCCACTCCCCCCTCTCAGAGTGCCTCCTCTTCTGTCCCTCAGTGTAACCTGCGCTCCCTCCGAGTGTCTCCTCTTCTGTCCCTCAGTGTAACCTCCACTCCCCCCTCTCAGAGGGTCTCCTCTCCTGTCCCTCAGTGTAACCTCCACTCCCCCCTCTCAGTGCCTCCTGTACTGTCCCTCAGTGTAACCTCCACTCCCCCCTCTCAGAGTGCCTCCTCTTCTGTCCCTCAGTGTAACCTGCGCTCCCTCAGAGTGTCTCCTCTTCTGTCCCTCAGTATAACCTCCACTCCCCCCTCTCAGAGGGCCTCCTCTCCTGTCCCTCAGTGTAACCTCCGCTCCCCCCTCTCAGAGTGCCTCCTCTCCTGTCCATCAGTGTAACCTCCACTCCCCCCTCTCAGAGGGTCTCCTCTCCTGTCCCTCAGTGTAACCTCCGCTCCCCCCGTCTCGGTCCCTCCTCTCCTGTCCCTCAGTGTAACCTACACTCCCCCCTCTCAGTGCCTCCTCTCCTGTCCCTCAGTGTAACCTCCACTCCCCCCTCTCAGAGGGTCTCCTCTCCTGTCCCTCAGTGTAACCTCCACTCCCCCCTCTCGGTGCCTCCTCTCCTGTCCCTCAGTGTAACCTCCACTCCCCCATTCTCGGTGCCTCCTCTCCTGTCCCTCAGTGTAACCTCCGCTCCCCCCTCTCAGTGCCTCCTCTCCTGTCCCTCAGTGTAACCTCCACTCCACCCTCTCAGTGCCTCCTCTCCTGTCCCTCAGTGTAACCTCCACTCCCCCCTCTCAGAGGGTCTCCTCTCCTGTCCCTCAGTGTAACCTCCACTCCCCCCTCTCGGTGCCTCCTGTACTGTCCCTCAGTGTAACCTCCGCTCCCTCCGAGTGTCTCCTCTCCTGTCCCTCAGTGTAACCTCCGCTCCCCCCTCTCAGAGGGTCTCCTCTCCTGTCCCTCAGTGTAACCTCCGCTCCCCCCGTCTCGGTCCCTCCTCTCCTGTCCCTCAGTGTAACCTACACTCCCCCCTCTCAGTGCCTCCTCTCCTGTCCCTCAGTGTAACCTCCACTCCCCCCTCTCAGAGGGTCTCCTCTCCTGTCCCTCAGTGTAACCTCCACTCCCCCCTCTCAGTGCCTCCTCTCCTGTCCCTCAGTGTAACCTACACTCCCCCCTCTCAGTGCCTCCTCTCCTGTCCCTCAGTGTAACCTCCACTCCCCCCTCTCAGAGGGTCTCCTCTCCTGTCCCTCAGTGTAACCTCCACTCCCCCCTCTCAGTGCCTCCTCTCCTGTCCCTCAGTGTAACCTCCACTCCCCCCTCTCGGTGCTTCCTCTCCTGTCCCTCAGTGTAACCTCCACTCCCCCCTCTCAGTGCCTCTTCTCCTGTCCCTCAGTGTAACCTCCACTCCCCCCTCTCAGTGCCTCCTCTCCTGTCCCTCAGTGTAACCTCCACTCCCCCCTCTCAGTGCCTCCTCTCCTGTCCCTCAGTGTAACCTCCACTCCCCCCTCTCGGTGCATCCTGTACTGTCCCTCAGTGTAACCTCCACTCCCCCCTCTCAGTGCCTCCTCTCCTGTCCCTCAGTGTAACCTCCGCTCCCCCCTCTCGGTGCCTCCTCTCCTGTCCCTCAGTGTAACCTCCGCTCCCCCCTCTCAGTGCCTCCTGTACTGTCCCTCAGTGTAACCTCCACTCCCCCCTCTCAGTGCCTCCTCTCCTGTCCCTCAGTGTAACCTCCACTCCCCCTCTCGGTGCCTCCTGTACTGTCCCTCAGTGTAACCTCCGCTCCCCCCTCTCAGAGAGTCTCCTCTCCTGTCCCTCAGTGTAACCTCCACTCCCCCCTCTCGGTGCCTCCTCTCCTGTCCCTCAGTGTAACCTCCACTCCCCCCTCTCAGTGCCTCCTCTTCTGTCCCTCAGTGTAACCTGCGCTCCCCCCTCTCAGAGGGTCTCCTCTCCTGTCCCTCAGTGTAACCTCCGCTCCCCCCTCTCAGTGCCTCCTCTCCTGTCGCTCAGTGTAACCTCCACTCCCCCCGTCTGTGCCGCCTCTCCTGTCCCTCAGTGTAACCTCCGCTCCCCCCTCTCAGAGTGCCTCCTCTCCTGTCCATCAGTGTAACCTCCACTCCCCCCTCTCAGAGGGTCTCCTCTCCTGTCCCTCAGTGTAACCTCCGCTCCCCCCGTCTCGGTCCCTCCTCTCCTGTCCCTCAGTGTAACCTACACTCCCCCCTCTCAGTGCCTCCTCTCCTGTCCCTCAGTGTAACCTCCACTCCCCCCTCTCAGAGGGTCTCCTCTCCTGTCCCTCAGTGTAACCTCCACTCCCCCCTCTCAGTGCCTCCTCTCCTGTCCCTCAGTGTAACCTACACTCCCCCCTCTCAGTGCCTCCTCTCCTGTCCCTCAGTGTAACCTCCACTCCCCCCTCTCAGAGGGTCTCCTCTCCTGTCCCTCAGTGTAACCTCCACTCCCCCCTCTCAGTGCCTCCTCTCCTGTCCCTCAGTGTAACCTCCACTCCCCCCTCTCGGTGCTTCCTCTCCTGTCCCTCAGTGTAACCTCCACTCCCCCCTCTCAGTGCCTCCTCTCCTGTCCCTCAGTGTAACCTCCACTCCCCCCTCTCAGTGCCTCCTCTCCTGTCCCTCAGTGTAACCTCCACTCCCCCCTCTCGGTCCCTCCTCTCTGTCCCTCAGTGTAACCTCCACTCCCCCCTCTCAGTGCCTCCTCTCCTGTCCCTCAGTGTAACCTCCACTCCCCCCTCTCGGTGCATCCTGTACTGTCCCTCAGTGTAACCTCCACTCCCCCCTCTCAGTGCCTCCTCTCCTGTCCCTCAGTGTAACCTCCGCTCCCCCCTCTCGGTGCCTCCTCTCCTGTCCCTCAGTGTAACCTCCGCTCCCCCCTCTCAGTGCCTCCTGTACTGTCCCTCAGTGTAACCTCCACTCCCCCCTCTCAGTGCCTCCTCTCCTGTCCCTCAGTGTAACCTCCACTCCCCCTCTCGGTGCCTCCTGTACTGTCCCTCAGTGTAACCTCCGCTCCCCCCTCTCAGAGAGTCTCCTCTCCTGTCCCTCAGTGTAACCTCCACTCCCCCCTCTCGGTGCCTCCTCTCCTGTCCCTCAGTGTAACCTCCACTCCCCCCTCTCAGTGCCTCCTCTTCTGTCCCTCAGTGTAACCTGCGCTCCCCCCTCTCAGAGGGTCTCCTCTCCTGTCCCTCAGTGTAACCTCCGCTCCCCCCTCTCAGTGCCTCCTCTCCTGTCCCTCAGTGTAACCTCGACTCCCCCCCCTCAGTGCCTCCTCTCCTGTCGCTCAGTGTAACCTCCACTCCCCCCGTCTGTGCCGCCTCTCCTGTCCCTCAGTGTAACCTCCGCTCCCCCCTCTCAGAGTGCCTCCTCTCCTGTCCATCAGTGTAACCATCGCTACCCCCGTCTCGGTGCCTCCTCTCCTGTCCCTCAGTGTAACCTCCACTCCCCCCCCCTCAGAGTGCCTCCTCTCCTGTCCCTCAGTGGAACCTCCACTCCCCCCCCCTCAGAGTGCCTCCTCTCCTGTCCATCAGTGTAACCATCGCTACCCCCGTCTCGGTGCCTCCTCTCCTGTCCCTCAGTGTAACCTCCACTCCCCCCTCTTAGTGCCTCCTCTCCTGTCCCTCAGTGTAACCTCCACTCCCCCCTCTCAGAGTGCCTCCTCTCCTGTCCCTCAGTGTAACCTCCACTCGCCCCTCTCGGTGCCTCCTCTCCTGTCCCTCAGTGTAACCTCCACTCCCCCCTCTCGGTGCCTCCTCTCCTGTCTCTCAGTGTAACCTCCACTCCCCCCTCTCGGTGCCTCCTCTCCTGTCCCTCAGTGTAACCTCCACTCCCCCCTCTCGGTGCCTCCTCTCCTGTCTCTCAGTGTAACCTCCACTCCCCCCTCTCGGTGCCTCCTCTCCTGTCCCTCAGTGTAACCTCCACTCCCCCCTCTCGGTGCCTCCTCTCCTGTCCCTCAGTGTAACCTCCACTCCCCCCTCTCGGTGCCTCCTCTCCTGTCCCTCAGTGTAACCTCCACTCCCCCATTCTCGGTGCCTCCTCTCCTGTCCCTCAGTGTAACCTCCGCTCCCCCCTCTCAGTGCCTCCTGTACTGTCCCTCAGTGTAACCTCCACTCCCCCCTCTCAGTGCCTCCTCTCCTGTCCCTCAGTGTAACCTCCGCTCGCCCCTATCGGTGCCTCCTCTCCTGTCCCTCAGTGTAACCTCCGCTCCCCCCGTCTCGGTCCCTCCTCTCCTGTCCCTCAGTGTAACCTCCACTCCCCCCTCTCAGTGCCTCCTCTCCTGTCCCTCAGTGTAACCTCCACTCCCCCCTCTCAGAGGGTCTCCTCTCCTGTCCCTCAGAGTAACCTCCACTCCCCCCTCTCGGTGCCTCCTGTACTGTCCCTCAGTGTAACCTCCGCTCCCTCCGAGTGTCTCCTCTCCTGTCCCTCAGTGTAACCTCCGCTCCCCCCTCTCAGAGGGTCTGCACTCCTGTCCCTCAGTGTAACCTCCACTCCCCCCTCTCAGTGCCTCCTCTCCTGTCCCTCAGTGTAACCTCCACTCCCCCCTCTCAGTGCCTCCTCTGTCCCTCAGTGTAACCTCCACTCCCCCCTCTCGGTGCTTCCTCTCCTGTCCCTCAGTGTAACCTCCACTCCCCCTCTCAGTGCCTCTTCTCCTGTCCCTCAGTGTAACCTCCACTCCCCCCTCTCAGTGCCTCCTCTCCTGTCCCTCAGTGTAACCTCCACTCCCCCCTCTCGGCGCCTCCTCTCCTGTCCCTCAGTGTAACCTCCACTCCCCCCTCTCAGTGCCTCTTCTCCTGTCCCTCAGTGTAACCTCCACTCCCCCCTCTCGGTGCATCCTGTACTGTCCCTCAGTGTAACCTCCACTCCCCCCTCTCAGTGCCTCCTCTCCTGTCCCTCAGTGTAACCTCCGCTCCCCCCTCTCGGTGCCTCCTCTCCTGTCCCTCAGTGTAACCTCCGCTCCCCCCTCTCAGTGCCTCCTGTACTGTCCCTCAGTGTAACCTCCACTCCCCCCTCTCAGAAAGTCTCCTCTCCTGTCCCTCAGTGTAACCTCCACTCCCCCCCCGTCTCGGTCCCTCCTCTCCTGTCCCTCAGTGTAACCTCCACTCCCCCCTCTCGGTGTCTCCTCTCCTGTCCCTCAGTGTAACCTCCGCTCCCCCCCTCTCAGTGCCTCCTCTCCTGTCCTCAGTGTAACCTCCGCTCCCCCCCTCTCAGTGCCTCCTCTCCTGTCCCTCAGTGTAACCTCCGCTGCCTCCTCTCCTGTCCCTCAGTGTAACCTCCACTCCCCCCTCTCGGTGCTTCCTCTCTGTCCCTCAGTGTAACCTCCACTCCCCCCTCTCAGTGCCTCCTCTCCTGTCCCTCAGTGTAACCTCCACTCCCCCCTCTTGGTGCCTCCTGTACTGTCCCTCAGTGTAACCTCCACTCCCCCCTCTCAGAGTGCCTCCTGTACTGTCCCTCAGTGTAACCTCCGCTCCCTCAGAGTGTCTCCTCTCCTGTCCCTCAGTGTAACCTCCGCTCCCTCCGAGTGTCTCCTCTCCTGTCCCTCAGTGTAACCTCCGCTCCCCCCTCTCAGAGGGTCTCCTCTCCTGTCCCTCAGTGTAACCTCCACTCCCCCCCTCTCAGTGCCTCCTGTACTGTCCCTCAGTGTAACCTCCGCTCCCTCCGAGTGTCTCCTCTCCTGTCCCTCAGTGTAACCTCCGCTCCCCCCTCTGTGCCTCCTCTCCTGTCCCTCAGTGTAACCTCCACTCCCCCCTCTCGTGCCTCCTCTCCTGTCCCTCAGTGTAACCTCCACTCACCCCTCTCGGTGCCTCCTCTCCTGTCCCTCAGTGTAACCTCCACTCCCCCCTCTCGGTGCCTCCTCTCCTGTCCCTCAGTGTAACCTCCGTCCCCCCTCTCAGTGTCTCCTCTCGTGTCCCTCAGTGTAACCTCCACTCCCCCCTCTCAGTGCCTCCTCTCCTGTCCCTCAGTGTAACCTCCACTCCCCCCTCTCGGTGCCTCCTCTCCTGTCCCTCAGTGTAACCTCCACTCCCCCCTCTCGGTGCCTCCTCTCCTGTCCCTCAGTGTAACCTCCACTCCCCCCTCTCAGAGTGCCTCCTCTTCTGTCCCTCAGTGTAACCTGCGCTCCCCCCTCTCAGAGGGTCTCCTCTCCTGTCCCTCAGTGTAACCTCCGCTCCCCCCTCTCAGTGCCTCCTCTCCTGTCCCTCAGTGTAACCTCGACTCCCACCCCCTCAGAGTGCCTCCTCTCCTGTCCCTCAGTGTAACCTCCGCTCCCCCCTCTCAGTGCCTCCTCTCCTGTCCCTCAGTGGAACCTCCACTCCCCCCCCTCAGTGCCTCCTCTCCTGTCCCTCAGTGTAACCTCCACACCCCCCTCAGAGTACCTCCTCTCCTGTCCATCAGTGTAACCTCCGCTCCCCCCTCTCAGTGCCTCCTCTCCTGTCCCTCAGTGTAACCTCCACTCCCCCCTCTCGGTGCCTCCTCTCCTGTCCCTCAGTGTAACCTCCACTCCCCCCTCTCAGTGCCTCCTCTCCTGTCCCTCAGTGTAACCTCCACTCCCCCCTCTCGGTGCCTCCTGTACTGTCCCTCAGTGTAACCTCCGCTCCCCCCTCTCGGTACCTCCTCTCCTGTCCCTCAGTGTAACCTCCGCTCCCCCCTCTCAGTGCCTCCTCTCCTGTCCCTCAGTGTAACCTCCACTCCCCCTTCTCAGAGGGTCTCCTCTCCTGTCCCTCAGTGTAACCTCCACTCCCCCCGTCTCGGTCCCTCCTCTCCTGTCCCTCAGTGTAACCTCCACTCCCCCCTCTCAGTGCCTCCTCTCCTGTCCCTCAGTGTAACCTCCACTCCCCCCTCTCAGAGGGTCTCCTCTGCTGTCCCTCAGTGTAACCTCCACTCCCCCCTCTCGGTGCCTCCTGTACTGTCCCTCAGTGTAACCTCCACTCCCCCCTCTCGGTGCTTCCTCTCTGTCCCTCAGTGTAACCTCCACTCCGCCCTCTCGGTGCCTCCTGTACTGTCCCTCAGTGTAACCTCCACTCCCCCCTCTCAGAGTGCCTCCTGTACTGTCCCCCAGTGTAACCTCCGCTCCCTCCGAGTGTCTCCTCTCCTGTCCCTCAGTGTAACCTCCGCTCCCCCCTCTCAGTGCCTCCTCTCCTGTCCCTCAGTGTAACCTCCACTCCCCCCTCTCAGAGGGTCTCCTCTGCTGTCCCTCAGTGTAACCTCCACTCCCCCCTCTCGGTGCCTCCTGTACTGTCCCTCAGTGTAACCTCCACTCCCCCCTCTCGGTGCTTCCTCTCTGTCCCTCAGTGTAACCTCCACTCCGCCCTCTCGGTGCTTCCTCTCTGTCCCTCAGTGTAACCTCCACTCCCCCCTCTCAGTGCCTCCTCTCCTGTCCCTCAGTGTAACCTCCACTCCCCCCTCTCAGTGCCTCCTGTACTGTCCCACAGTGTAACCTCCGCACCCCACTCTGTGCCTCCTCTCCTGTCCCTCAGTGTAACCTCCGCTCCCTCCGAGTGCCTCCTGTACTGTCCCTCAGTGTAACCTCCACTCCCCCCTCTCAGAGTGCCTCCTCTCCTGTCCCTCAGTGTAACCTCCACTCCCTCCCAGTGTCTCCTCTCCTGTCCCTCAGTGTAACCTCCACTCCCCCCTCTCAGTGCCTCCTCTCCTGTCCCTCAGTGTAACCTCCACTCCCCCCTCTCAGTGCCTCCTCTCCTGTCCCTCAGTGTAACCTCCGCTCCCCCCTCTCAGTGCCTCCTGTACTGTCCCTCAGTGTAACCTCCGCTCCCCCCTCTC
The DNA here is from genome assembly GCF_047496885.1 of Scyliorhinus torazame. Taxonomy (NCBI): domain Eukaryota; kingdom Metazoa; phylum Chordata; class Chondrichthyes; order Carcharhiniformes; family Scyliorhinidae; genus Scyliorhinus; species Scyliorhinus torazame. Next base: position 351,496,171 of record NC_092710.1, on the reverse strand, counting down.
AGTGGCTCCTCTCCTGTCCCTCAGTGTAACCTCCGCTCCCCCCTCTCAGTGCCTCCTGTACTGTCCCTCAGTGTAACCTCCGCTCCCCCCTCTCAGTGCCTCCTCTCCTGTCCCTCAGTGTAACCTCCACTCCCTCCGAGTGCCTCCTCTCCTGTCCCTCAGTGTAACCTCCGCTCCCCCCTCTCGGTGCCTCCTGCACTGTCCCTCAGTGTAACCTCCGCTCCCCCCGTCTCAGAGTGCCTCCTCTACAGTCCCTCAGTGTAACATAAGAACATAAGAACTAGGAACAGGAGTAGGCCATCTGGCCCCTCGAGCCTGCTCCGCCATTTAATGAGATCATGGCTGATCTTTGTGGACTCAGCTCCACTCTCCGGCCCGTACACCATATCCCCGAATCCCTTTATTCTTTAGAAAGGCATCTATCCTTTTCTTAAAAACGTTTAAAGAAGGAGCCTCAACTGCTTCACTGGGCAAGGAATTCCAGAGATTCACAACCTTTTGGGTGAAGAAGTTCCTCCTACACTCCGTCCTAAATCTACCTCCCCTTATTTTGAGGCTATGCCCCCTAGTTCTGCTTTCCCCCACCAGTGGAAACAACCTGCCTGTATCTATCCTATCTATTCCCTTCATAATTTTATATGTCTCGATAAGATCCCCCCGCATCCTTCTAAACTCCAATGAGTACAGTCCCAGTCTACTCAACCTCTCGTCATAATCTAATCCCCTCAACTCTGGGATCAACCTAGTGAATCTCCTCTGCACTCCCTCCAGTGCCAATATGTCCTTTCTCAGGTAAGGAGACCAAAACTGAACACAATACTCCAGATGCGGCCTCACCAACACCCTATACAATTGCAGCATAACCTCACTAGTCTTGAACTCCATCCCTCTAGCAATGAAAGACAAAACTCGATTAGCTTCTTAATCACCTGTTGCACCTGCAAACCAACGTTTTGCGACTCGTGCACCAGCACACCCAGGTCCCTCTGCACAGCAGCATGTTTTAACATCTTACCGTTTAAATAATAATCCATTCTGCTGTTATTCCTCCCAAAATGGATAGCCTCACACTTGGTAACATTGAATTCCATCTGCCAGACCCTAGCCCATTCACTTAACCTATCCAAATCCCTCTGCAGACTCCCGGTATCCTCTGCACCTTTTGCTTTACCACTCATCTTAGTGTCGTCTGCAAACTTAGACACATTGCACTTGGTCCCCAACTCCAAATCGTCGATGTAAATTGTGAACAACTGCGGGCCCAACACTGATCCTTGAGGGACCCCACTAGTTACAGGTTGCCAACCAGAGAAACACCCATTTATCCCCACTCTCTGCTTTCTGTTAGTTAACCAATCCTCTACCCATGCTACCACTTTACCCTCAATGCCATGCATCTTTAGTTTATGCAGCAACCTTTTGTGTGGCACCTTGTCAAAAGCTTTCTGGAAATCCAGATATACCACATCCATTGGCTCCCCGTTATCTACTGCACTGGTAACGTCCTCAAAAAATTCTACCAAATTAGTCAGACACGACCTACCCTTTGTGAACCCATGCTGCGTCTGCCCAATGGGACAGTTTCCCTCCAGGTGCCCCGCTATTTCCTCCTTAATAATAGATTCCAGCATTTTCCCTACAACCGAAGTTAAGCTTACCGGCCTATAATTACCCGCTTTCTGCCGCCCTCCTTTTTTAAACAGTGGTGTCACGTTTGCTACTTTCCAATCCTCCGCTCCTCCCCTCTCAGTGCCTCCTCTCCTGTCCCTCAGTGTAACCTCCGCGCCCCCCTCTCAGAGGGTCTCCTCTCCTGTCCCTCAGTGTAACCTCCGCTCCCTCCGAGTGCCTCCTCTCCTGTCCCTCAGCGTAACCTCCGCTCCCTCCGAGTGCCTCCTCTCCTGTCCCTCAGCGTAACCTCCGCTCCCTCCGAGTGCCTCCTCTCCTGTCCCTCAGCGTAACCTCCGCTCCCTCCGAGTGCCTCCTCTCCTGTTCCTCAGTGTAACCTCCACTCCCCTCGTCTCAGTGCCTCCTCTCCTGTCCCTCAGTGTAACCTCCACTCCCCCCTCTCAGTGCCTCCTGTCCTGTCCCTCAGTGTAACCTCCACTCCACCCTCTCGGTGCCTCCTGTACTGTCCCTCAGTGTAACCTCCACTCCCCCCTCTCAGAGTGCCTCCTCTCCTGTCCCTCAGTGCAACCTCCACTCCACCCACTCGGTGCCTCCTGTACTGTCCCTCAGTATAACCTCCGCTCCCTCCGAGTGACTCCTCTCCTGTCCCTCAGTGTAACCTCCACTACCCCCTCTCAGAGTGCCTCCTGTACTGTCCCTCAGTGTAACCTCCACTCCCCCCTCTCAGTGTCTCCTCTCCTGTCCCTCAGTGTAACCTCCACTCCCTCCGAGTGCCTTCTCTCCTGTCCCTCAGTGTAACCTTCGCTCCCTCCGAGTGCCTCCTCTCCTGTCCCGCAGTGCAACCTCCACTCACCCCCCGCCCCCCCCCCCCTCCTCGGTGCCTCCTCTCCTGTCCCTCAGTGTAACCTCCGCTCCCCCCTCTCAGAGTGCCTCCTGTCCTGTCCCTCAGTGTAACCTCCACTCCACCCACTCGGTGCCTCCTGTACTGTCCCTCAGTATAACCTCCGCTCCCTCCGAGTGACTCCTCTCCTGTCCCTCAGTGTAACCTCCACTCCCCCCTCTCAGTGCCTCCTCTCCTGTCCCTCAGTGTAACCTTCGCTCCCTCCGAGTGCCTCCTCTCCTGTCCCGCAGTGCAACCTCCACTGCCCCCACCCCCCCGCCCCCCCCCCTCCTCGGTGCCTCCTCTCCTGTCCCTCAGTGTAACCTCCACTCCCCCCTCAGTGCCTCCTGTACTGTCCCTCAGTGTAACCTCCACTCCCCCCTCTCAGTGCCTCCTGTACTGTCCCTCAGTGTAACCTCCACTCCCCCCTCTCAGTGTGCCTCCTCTTCTGTCCCTCAGTGTAACCTGCGCTCCCTCCGAGTGTCTCCTCTTCTGTCCCTCAGTGTAACCTCCGCTCCCTCCAAGTGTCTCCTCTCCTGTCGCTCAGTGTAACCTCCACTCCCCCCTCTCAGAGTGCCTCCTCTCCTGTCCATCAGTGTAACCTCCACTCCCCCCTCTCGGTGCCTCCTCTCCTGTCCCTCAGTGTAACCTCCACTCCCCCCTCTCGGTGCCTCCTCTCCTGTCCATCAGTGTAACCTCCACTCCCCCCTCTCGGTGCCTCCTCTCCTGTCCCTCAGCGTAACCTCCACTCCCCCCTCTCGGTGCCTCCTCTCCTGTCCCTCAGTGTAACCTCCACTCCCCCCTCTCGGTGCCTCCTCTCCTGTCCCTCAGTGTAACCTCCACTCCCCCCTCTCGGTGCCTCCTCTCCTGTCCCTCAGTGTAACCTCCACTCCCCCCTCTCGGTGCCTCCTCTCCTGTCCCTCAGTGTAACCTCCACTCCCCCATTCTCGGTGCCTCCTCTCCTGTCCCTCAGTGTAACCTCCGCTCCCCCCTCTCAGTGCCTCCTCTCCTGTCCCTCAGTGTAACCTCCACTCCACCCTCTCAGTGCCTCCTCTCCTGTCCCTCAGTGTAACCTCCACTCCCCCCTCTCAGAGGGTCTCCTCTCCTGTCCCTCAGTGTAACCTCCACTCCCCCCTCTCGGTGCCTCCTGTACTGTCCCTCAGTGTAACCTCCGCTCCCTCCGAGTGTCTCCTCTCCTGTCCCTCAGTGTAACCTCCGCTCCCCCCTCTCAGAGGGTCTCCTCTCCTGTCCCTCAGTGTAACCTCCGCTCCCCCCGTCTCGGTCCCTCCTCTCCTGTCCCTCAGTGTAACCTACACTCCCCCCTCTCAGTGCCTCCTCTCCTGTCCCTCAGTGTAACCTCCACTCCCCCCTCTCAGAGGGTCTCCTCTCCTGTCCCTCAGTGTAACCTCCACTCCCCCCTCTCAGTGCCTCCTCTCCTGTCCCTCAGTGTAACCTACACTCCCCCCTCTCAGTGCCTCCTCTCCTGTCCCTCAGTGTAACCTCCACTCCCCCCTCTCAGAGGGTCTCCTCTCCTGTCCCTCAGTGTAACCTCCACTCCCCCCTCTCAGTGCCTCCTCTCCTGTCCCTCAGTGTAACCTCCACTCCCCCCTCTCGGTGCTTCCTCTCCTGTCCCTCAGTGTAACCTCCACTCCCCCCTCTCAGTGCCTCTTCTCCTGTCCCTCAGTGTAACCTCCACTCCCCCCTCTCAGTGCCTCCTCTCCTGTCCCTCAGTGTAACCTCCACTCCCCCCTCTCAGTGCCTCCTCTCCTGTCCCTCAGTGTAACCTCCACTCCCCCCTCTCGGTGCATCCTGTACTGTCCCTCAGTGTAACCTCCACTCCCCCCTCTCAGTGCCTCCTCTCCTGTCCCTCAGTGTAACCTCCGCTCCCCCCTCTCGGTGCCTCCTCTCCTGTCCCTCAGTGTAACCTCCGCTCCCCCCTCTCAGTGCCTCCTGTACTGTCCCTCAGTGTAACCTCCACTCCCCCCTCTCAGTGCCTCCTCTCCTGTCCCTCAGTGTAACCTCCACTCCCCCTCTCGGTGCCTCCTGTACTGTCCCTCAGTGTAACCTCCGCTCCCCCCTCTCAGAGAGTCTCCTCTCCTGTCCCTCAGTGTAACCTCCACTCCCCCCTCTCGGTGCCTCCTCTCCTGTCCCTCAGTGTAACCTCCACTCCCCCCTCTCAGTGCCTCCTCTTCTGTCCCTCAGTGTAACCTGCGCTCCCCCCTCTCAGAGGGTCTCCTCTCCTGTCCCTCAGTGTAACCTCCGCTCCCCCCTCTCAGTGCCTCCTCTCCTGTCCCTCAGTGTAACCTCGACTCCCCCCCCTCAGTGCCTCCTCTCCTGTCGCTCAGTGTAACCTCCACTCCCCCCGTCTGTGCCGCCTCTCCTGTCCCTCAGTGTAACCTCCGCTCCCCCCTCTCAGAGTGCCTCCTCTCCTGTCCATCAGTGTAACCTCCACTCCCCCCTCTCAGAGGGTCTCCTCTCCTGTCCCTCAGTGTAACCTCCGCTCCCCCCGTCTCGGTCCCTCCTCTCCTGTCCCTCAGTGTAACCTACACTCCCCCCTCTCAGTGCCTCCTCTCCTGTCCCTCAGTGTAACCTCCACTCCCCCCTCTCAGAGGGTCTCCTCTCCTGTCCCTCAGTGTAACCTCCACTCCCCCCTCTCAGTGCCTCCTCTCCTGTCCCTCAGTGTAACCTACACTCCCCCCTCTCAGTGCCTCCTCTCCTGTCCCTCAGTGTAACCTCCACTCCCCCCTCTCAGAGGGTCTCCTCTCCTGTCCCTCAGTGTAACCTCCACTCCCCCCTCTCAGTGCCTCCTCTCCTGTCCCTCAGTGTAACCTCCACTCCCCCCTCTCGGTGCTTCCTCTCCTGTCCCTCAGTGTAACCTCCACTCCCCCCTCTCAGTGCCTCCTCTCCTGTCCCTCAGTGTAACCTCCACTCCCCCCTCTCAGTGCCTCCTCTCCTGTCCCTCAGTGTAACCTCCACTCCCCCCTCTCGGTCCCTCCTCTCTGTCCCTCAGTGTAACCTCCACTCCCCCCTCTCAGTGCCTCCTCTCCTGTCCCTCAGTGTAACCTCCACTCCCCCCTCTCGGTGCATCCTGTACTGTCCCTCAGTGTAACCTCCACTCCCCCCTCTCAGTGCCTCCTCTCCTGTCCCTCAGTGTAACCTCCGCTCCCCCCTCTCGGTGCCTCCTCTCCTGTCCCTCAGTGTAACCTCCGCTCCCCCCTCTCAGTGCCTCCTGTACTGTCCCTCAGTGTAACCTCCACTCCCCCCTCTCAGTGCCTCCTCTCCTGTCCCTCAGTGTAACCTCCACTCCCCCTCTCGGTGCCTCCTGTACTGTCCCTCAGTGTAACCTCCGCTCCCCCCTCTCAGAGAGTCTCCTCTCCTGTCCCTCAGTGTAACCTCGACTCCCCCCCCTCAGTGCCTCCTCTCCTGTCGCTCAGTGTAACCTCCACTCCCCCCGTCTGTGCCGCCTCTCCTGTCCCTCAGTGTAACCTCCGCTCCCCCCTCTCAGAGTGCCTCCTCTCCTGTCCATCAGTGTAACCATCGCTACCCCCGTCTCGGTGTCTCCTCTCCTGTCCCTCAGTGTAACCTCCACTCCCCCCCCCTCAGAGTGCCTCCTCTCCTGTCCCTCAGTGGAACCTCCACTCCCCCCCCCTCAGAGTGCCTCCTCTCCTGTCCATCAGTGTAACCATCGCTACCCCCGTCTCGGTGCCTCCTCTCCTGTCCCTCAGTGTAACCTCCACTCCCCCCTCTTAGTGCCTCCTCTCCTGTCCCTCAGTGTAACCTCCACTCCCCCCTCTCAGAGTGCCTCCTCTCCTGTCCCTCAGTGTAACCTCCACTCGCCCCTCTCGGTGCCTCCTCTCCTGTCCCTCAGTGTAACCTCCACTCCCCCCTCTCGGTGCCTCCTCTCCTGTCTCTCAGTGTAACCTCCACTCCCCCCTCTCGGTGCCTCCTCTCCTGTCCCTCAGTGTAACCTCCACTCCCCCCTCTCGGTGCCTCCTCTCCTGTCTCTCAGTGTAACCTCCACTCCCCCCTCTCGGTGCCTCCTCTCCTGTCCCTCAGTGTAACCTCCACTCCCCCCTCTCGGTGCCTCCTCTCCTGTCCCTCAGTGTAACCTCCACTCCCCCCTCTCGGTGCCTCCTCTCCTGTCCCTCAGTGTAACCTCCACTCCCCCATTCTCGGTGCCTCCTCTCCTGTCCCTCAGTGTAACCTCCGCTCCCCCCTCTCAGTGCCTCCTGTACTGTCCCTCAGTGTAACCTCCACTCCCCCCTCTCAGTGCCTCCTCTCCTGTCCCTCAGTGTAACCTCCGCTCGCCCCTATCGGTGCCTCCTCTCCTGTCCCTCAGTGTAACCTCCGCTCCCCCCGTCTCGGTCCCTCCTCTCCTGTCCCTCAGTGTAACCTCCACTCCCCCCTCTCAGAGGGTCTCCTCTCCTGTCCCTCAGAGTAACCTCCACTCCCCCCTCTCGGTGCCTCCTGTACTGTCCCTCAGTGTAACCTCCGCTCCCTCCGAGTGTCTCCTCTCCTGTCCCTCAGTGTAACCTCCGCTCCCCCCTCTCAGAGGGTCTGCACTCCTGTCCCTCAGTGTAACCTCCACTCCCCCCTCTCAGTGCCTCCTCTCCTGTCCCTCAGTGTAACCTCCACTCCCCCCTCTCAGTGCCTCCTCTGTCCCTCAGTGTAACCTCCACTCCCCCCTCTCGGTGCTTCCTCTCCTGTCCCTCAGTGTAACCTCCACTCCCCCTCTCAGTGCCTCTTCTCCTGTCCCTCAGTGTAACCTCCACTCCCCCCTCTCAGTGCCTCCTCTCCTGTCCCTCAGTGTAACCTCCACTCCCCCCTCTCGGCGCCTCCTCTCCTGTCCCTCAGTGTAACCTCCACTCCCCCCTCTCAGTGCCTCTTCTCCTGTCCCTCAGTGTAACCTCCACTCCCCCCTCTCGGTGCATCCTGTACTGTCCCTCAGTGTAACCTCCACTCCCCCCTCTCAGTGCCTCCTCTCCTGTCCCTCAGTGTAACCTCCGCTCCCCCCTCTCGGTGCCTCCTCTCCTGTCCCTCAGTGTAACCTCCGCTCCCCCCTCTCAGTGCCTCCTGTACTGTCCCTCAGTGTAACCTCCACTCCCCCCTCTCAGAAAGTCTCCTCTCCTGTCCCTCAGTGTAACCTCCACTCCCCCCCCGTCTCGGTCCCTCCTCTCCTGTCCCTCAGTGTAACCTCCACTCCCCCCTCTCGGTGTCTCCTCTCCTGTCCCTCAGTGTAACCTCCGCTCCCCCCCTCTCAGTGCCTCCTCTCCTGTCCTCAGTGTAACCTCCGCTCCCCCCCTCTCAGTGCCTCCTCTCCTGTCCCTCAGTGTAACCTCCGCTGCCTCCTCTCCTGTCCCTCAGTGTAACCTCCACTCCCCCCTCTCGGTGCTTCCTCTCTGTCCCTCAGTGTAACCTCCACTCCCCCCTCTCAGTGCCTCCTCTCCTGTCCCTCAGTGTAACCTCCACTCCCCCCTCTTGGTGCCTCCTGTACTGTCCCTCAGTGTAACCTCCACTCCCCCCTCTCAGAGAGCCTCCTGTACTGTCCCTCAGTGTAACCTCCGCTCCCTCAGAGTGTCTCCTCTCCTGTCCCTCAGTGTAACCTCCGCTCCCTCCGAGTGTCTCCTCTCCTGTCCCTCAGTGTAACCTCCGCTCCCCCCTCTCAGAGGGTCTCCTCTCCTGTCCCTCAGTGTAACCTCCACTCCCCCCCTCTCAGTGCCTCCTGTACTGTCCCTCAGTGTAACCTCCGCTCCCTCCGAGTGTCTCCTCTCCTGTCCCTCAGTGTAACCTCCGCTCCCCCCTCTGTGCCTCCTCTCCTGTCCCTCAGTGTAACCTCCACTCCCCCCTCTCGTGCCTCCTCTCCTGTCCCTCAGTGTAACCTCCACTCACCCCTCTCGGTGCCTCCTCTCCTGTCCCTCAGTGTAACCTCCACTCCCCCCTCTCAGTGCCTCCTCTTCTGTCCCTCAGTGTAACCTGCGCTCCCCCCTCTCAGAGGGTCTCCTCTCCTGTCCCTCAGTGTAACCTCCGCTCCCCCCTCTCAGTGCCTCCTCTCCTGTCCCTCAGTGTAACCTCGACTCCCCCCCCTCAGTGCCTCCTCTCCTGTCGCTCAGTGTAACCTCCACTCCCCCCGTCTGTGCCGCCTCTCCTGTCCCTCAGTGTAACCTCCGCTCCCCCCTCTCAGAGTGCCTCCTCTCCTGTCCATCAGTGTAACCTCCACTCCCCCCTCTCAGAGGGTCTCCTCTCCTGTCCCTCAGTGTAACCTCCGCTCCCCCCGTCTCGGTCCCTCCTCTCCTGTCCCTCAGTGTAACCTACACTCCCCCCTCTCAGTGCCTCCTCTCCTGTCCCTCAGTGTAACCTCCACTCCCCCCTCTCAGAGGGTCTCCTCTCCTGTCCCTCAGTGTAACCTCCACTCCCCCCTCTCAGTGCCTCCTCTCCTGTCCCTCAGTGTAACCTACACTCCCCCCTCTCAGTGCCTCCTCTCCTGTCCCTCAGTGTAACCTCCACTCCCCCCTCTCAGAGGGTCTCCTCTCCTGTCCCTCAGTGTAACCTCCACTCCCCCCTCTCAGTGCCTCCTCTCCTGTCCCTCAGTGTAACCTCCACTCCCCCCTCTCGGTGCTTCCTCTCCTGTCCCTCAGTGTAACCTCCACTCCCCCCTCTCAGTGCCTCCTCTCCTGTCCCTCAGTGTAACCTCCACTCCCCCCTCTCAGTGCCTCCTCTCCTGTCCCTCAGTGTAACCTCCACTCCCCCCTCTCGGTCCCTCCTCTCTGTCCCTCAGTGTAACCTCCACTCCCCCCTCTCAGTGCCTCCTCTCCTGTCCCTCAGTGTAACCTCCACTCCCCCCTCTCGGTGCATCCTGTACTGTCCCTCAGTGTAACCTCCACTCCCCCCTCTCAGTGCCTCCTCTCCTGTCCCTCAGTGTAACCTCCGCTCCCCCCTCTCGGTGCCTCCTCTCCTGTCCCTCAGTGTAACCTCCGCTCCCCCCTCTCAGTGCCTCCTGTACTGTCCCTCAGTGTAACCTCCACTCCCCCCTCTCAGTGCCTCCTCTCCTGTCCCTCAGTGTAACCTCCACTCCCCCTCTCGGTGCCTCCTGTACTGTCCCTCAGTGTAACCTCCGCTCCCCCCTCTCAGAGAGTCTCCTCTCCTGTCCCTCAGTGTAACCTCGACTCCCCCCCCTCAGTGCCTCCTCTCCTGTCGCTCAGTGTAACCTCCACTCCCCCCGTCTGTGCCGCCTCTCCTGTCCCTCAGTGTAACCATCGCTACCCCCGTCTCGGTGTCTCCTCTCCTGTCCCTCAGTGTAACCTCCACTCCCCCCCCCTCAGAGTGCCTCCTCTCCTGTCCCTCAGTGGAACCTCCACTCCCCCCCCCTCAGAGTGCCTCCTCTCCTGTCCATCAGTGTAACCATCGCTACCCCCGTCTCGGTGCCTCCTCTCCTGTCCCTCAGTGTAACCTCCACTCCCCCCTCTTAGTGCCTCCTCTCCTGTCCCTCAGTGTAACCTCCACTCCCCCCTCTCAGAGTGCCTCCTCTCCTGTCCCTCAGTGTAACCTCCACTCGCCCCTCTCGGTGCCTCCTCTCCTGTCCCTCAGTGTAACCTCCACTCCCCCCTCTCGGTGCCTCCTCTCCTGTCTCTCAGTGTAACCTCCACTCCCCCCTCTCGGTGCCTCCTCTCCTGTCCCTCAGTGTAACCTCCACTCCCCCCTCTCGGTGCCTCCTCTCCTGTCTCTCAGTGTAACCTCCACTCCCCCCTCTCGGTGCCTCCTCTCCTGTCCCTCAGTGTAACCTCCACTCCCCCCTCTCGGTGCCTCCTCTCCTGTCCCTCAGTGTAACCTCCACTCCCCCCTCTCGGTGCCTCCTCTCCTGTCCCTCAGTGTAACCTCCACTCCCCCATTCTCGGTGCCTCCTCTCCTGTCCCTCAGTGTAACCTCCGCTCCCCCCTCTCAGTGCCTCCTGTACTGTCCCTCAGTGTAACCTCCACTCCCCCCTCTCAGTGCCTCCTCTCCTGTCCCTCAGTGTAACCTCCGCTCGCCCCTATCGGTGCCTCCTCTCCTGTCCCTCAGTGTAACCTCCGCTCCCCCCGTCTCGGTCCCTCCTCTCCTGTCCCTCAGTGTAACCTCCACTCCCCCCTCTCAGAGGGTCTCCTCTCCTGTCCCTCAGAGTAACCTCCACTCCCCCCTCTCGGTGCCTCCTGTACTGTCCCTCAGTGTAACCTCCGCTCCCTCCGAGTGTCTCCTCTCCTGTCCCTCAGTGTAACCTCCGCTCCCCCCTCTCAGAGGGTCTGCACTCCTGTCCCTCAGTGTAACCTCCACTCCCCCCTCTCAGTGCCTCCTCTCCTGTCCCTCAGTGTAACCTCCACTCCCCCCTCTCAGTGCCTCCTCTGTCCCTCAGTGTAACCTCCACTCCCCCCTCTCGGTGCTTCCTCTCCTGTCCCTCAGTGTAACCTCCACTCCCCCTCTCAGTGCCTCTTCTCCTGTCCCTCAGTGTAACCTCCACTCCCCCCTCTCAGTGCCTCCTCTCCTGTCCCTCAGTGTAACCTCCACTCCCCCCTCTCGGCGCCTCCTCTCCTGTCCCTCAGTGTAACCTCCACTCCCCCCTCTCAGTGCCTCTTCTCCTGTCCCTCAGTGTAACCTCCACTCCCCCCTCTCGGTGCATCCTGTACTGTCCCTCAGTGTAACCTCCACTCCCCCCTCTCAGTGCCTCCTCTCCTGTCCCTCAGTGTAACCTCCGCTCCCCCCTCTCGGTGCCTCCTCTCCTGTCCCTCAGTGTAACCTCCGCTCCCCCCTCTCAGTGCCTCCTGTACTGTCCCTCAGTGTAACCTCCACTCCCCCCTCTCAGAAAGTCTCCTCTCCTGTCCCTCAGTGTAACCTCCACTCCCCCCCCGTCTCGGTCCCTCCTCTCCTGTCCCTCAGTGTAACCTCCACTCCCCCCTCTCGGTGTCTCCTCTCCTGTCCCTCAGTGTAACCTCCGCTCCCCCCCTCTCAGTGCCTCCTCTCCTGTCCTCAGTGTAACCTCCGCTCCCCCCCTCTCAGTGCCTCCTCTCCTGTCCCTCAGTGTAACCTCCGCTGCCTCCTCTCCTGTCCCTCAGTGTAACCTCCACTCCCCCCTCTCGGTGCTTCCTCTCTGTCCCTCAGTGTAACCTCCACTCCCCCCTCTCAGTGCCTCCTCTCCTGTCCCTCAGTGTAACCTCCACTCCCCCCTCTTGGTGCCTCCTGTACTGTCCCTCAGTGTAACCTCCACTCCCCCCTCTCAGAGTGCCTCCTGTACTGTCCCTCAGTGTAACCTCCGCTCCCTCAGAGTGTCTCCTCTCCTGTCCCTCAGTGTAACCTCCGCTCCCTCCGAGTGTCTCCTCTCCTGTCCCTCAGTGTAACCTCCGCTCCCCCCTCTCAGAGGGTCTCCTCTCCTGTCCCTCAGTGTAACCTCCACTCCCCCCCTCTCAGTGCCTCCTGTACTGTCCCTCAGTGTAACCTCCGCTCCCTCCGAGTGTCTCCTCTCCTGTCCCTCAGTGTAACCTCCGCTCCCCCCTCTGTGCCTCCTCTCCTGTCCCTCAGTGTAACCTCCACTCCCCCCTCTCGTGCCTCCTCTCCTGTCCCTCAGTGTAACCTCCACTCACCCCTCTCGGTGCCTCCTCTCCTGTCCCTCAGTGTAACCTCCACTCCCCCCTCTCGGTGCCTCCTCTCCTGTCCCTCAGTGTAACCTCCGTCCCCCCTCTCAGTGTCTCCTCTCGTGTCCCTCAGTGTAACCTCCACTCCCCCCTCTCAGTGCCTCCTCTCCTGTCCCTCAGTGTAACCTCCACTCCCCCCTCTCGGTGCCTCCTCTCCTGTCCCTCAGTGTAACCTCCACTCCCCCCTCTCGGTGCCTCCTCTCCTGTCCCTCAGTGTAACCTCCACTCCCCCCTCTCAGAGTGCCTCCTCTTCTGTCCCTCAGTGTAACCTGCGCTCCCCCCTCTCAGAGGGTCTCCTCTCCTGTCCCTCAGTGTAACCTCCGCTCCCCCCTCTCAGTGCCTCCTCTCCTGTCCCTCAGTGTAACCTCGACTCCCACCCCCTCAGAGTGCCTCCTCTCCTGTCCCTCAGTGTAACCTCCGCTCCCCCCTCTCAGTGCCTCCTCTCCTGTCCCTCAGTGGAACCTCCACTCCCCCCCCTCAGTGCCTCCTCTCCTGTCCCTCAGTGTAACCTCCACACCCCCCTCAGAGTACCTCCTCTCCTGTCCATCAGTGTAACCTCCGCTCCCCCCTCTCAGTGCCTCCTCTACTGTCCCTCAGTGTAACCTCCACTCCCCCCTCTCAGTGCCTCCTCTCCTGTCCCTCAGTGTAAACTCCACTCCCCCCTCTCGGTGCCTCCTCTCCTGTCCCTCAGTGTAACCTCCACTCCCCCCTCTCAGTGCCTCCTCTCCTGTCCCTCAGTGTAACCTCCACTCCCCCCTCTCGGTGCCTCCTCTCCTGTCCCTCAGTGTAACCTCCACTCCCCCCTCTCAGTGCCTCCTCTCCTGTCCCTCAGTGTAACCTCCACTCCCCCCTCTCGGTGCCTCCTGTACTGTCCCTCAGTGTAACCTCCGCTCCCCCCTCTCGGTACCTCCTCTCCTGTCCCTCAGTGTAACCTCCGCTCCCCCCTCTCAGTGCCTCCTCTCCTGTCCCTCAGTGTAACCTCCACTCCCCCTTCTCAGAGGGTCTCCTCTCCTGTCCCTCAGTGTAACCTCCACTCCCCCCGTCTCGGTCCCTCCTCTCCTGTCCCTCAGTGTAACCTCCACTCACCCCTCTCAGTGCCTCCTCTCCTGTCCCTCAGTGTAACCTCCACTCCCCCCTCTCAGAGGGTCTCCTCTGCTGTCCCTCAGTGTAACCTCCACTCCCCCCTCTCGGTGCCTCCTGTACTGTCCCTCAGTGTAACCTCCACTCCCCCCTCTCGGTGCTTCCTCTCTGTCCCTCAGTGTAACCTCCACTCCGCCCTCTCGGTGCCTCCTGTACTGTCCCTCAGTGTAACCTCCACTCCCCCCTCTCAGAGTGCCTCCTGTACTGTCCCCCAGTGTAACCTCCGCTCCCTCCGAGTGTCTCCTCTCCTGTCCCTCAGTGTAACCTCCGCTCCCCCCTCTCAGTGCCTCCTCTCCTGTCCCTCAGTGTAACCTCCACTCCCCCCTCTCAGAGGGTCTCCTCTGCTGTCCCTCAGTGTAACCTCCACTCCCCCCTCTCGGTGCCTCCTGTACTGTCCCTCAGTGTAACCTCCACTCCCCCCTCTCGGTGCTTCCTCTCTGTCCCTCAGTGTAACCTCCACTCCGCCCTCTCGGTGCTTCCTCTCTGTCCCTCAGTGTAACCTCCACTCCCCCCTCTCAGTGCCTCCTCTCCTGTCCCTCAGTGTAACCTCCGCTCCCCCCTCTCAGTGCCTCCTGTACTGTCCCTCAGTGTAACCTCCACTCCCCCCTCTCAGAGTGCCTCCTGTACTGTCCCCCAGTGTAACCTCCGCTCCCTCCGAGTGTCTCCTCTCCTGTCCCTCAGTGTAACCTCCGCTCCCCCCTCTCAGTGCCTCCTCTACTGTCCCTCAGTGTAACCTCCGCTCCCCCCTCTCAGAGGGTCTCCTCTCCTGTCCCTCAGTGTCACCTCCACTCCCCCTTCTCAGAGGGTCTCCTCTCCTGTCCCTCAGTGTAACCTCCACTCCCCCCTCTCAGTGCCTCCTCTCCTGTCCCTCAGTGTAACCTCCGCTCCCTCCGAGTGTCTCCTCTCCTGTCCCTCAGTGTAACCTCCGCTCCCCCCTCTCGTGCCTCCTCTCCTGTCCCTCAGTGTAACCTCCACTCCCCCCCTCTCAGTGTCTCCTCTCCTGTCCCTCAGTGTAACCTCCACTCCCCCCTCTCAGTGCCTCCTCTCCTGTCCCTCAGTGTAACCTCCGCTCCCCCCGTCTCGGTGCCTCCTCTCCTGTCCCTCAGTGTAACCTCCGCTCCCCCCTCTCGGTGTCTCCTCTCCTGTCCCTCAGTGTAACCTCCACTCCCCCCTCTCGGTGCCTCCTCTCCTGTCCCTCAGTGTAACCTCCACTCCCCCCTCTCAGTGCCTCCTGTCCTGTCCCTCAGTGTAACCTCCACTCCCCCCTCTCGGTGCATCCTGTACTGTCCCTCAGTGTAACCTCCACTCCCCCCTCTCAGTGCCTCCTCTCCTGTCCCTCAGTGTAACCTCCGCTCCCCCCTCTCGGTGCCTCCTCTCCTGTCCCTCAGTGTAACCTCCACTCCCCCCTCTCGGTGCCTCCTCTCCTGTCCCTCAGTGTAACCTCCACTCCCCCCTCTCAGTGCCTCCTGTACTGTCCCTCAGTGTAACCTCCACTCCCCCCTCTCAGTGCCTCCTCTCCTGTCCCTCAGTGTAACCTCCGCTCCCCCCTCTCGGTGCCTCCTCTCCTGTCCCTCAGTGTAACCTCCACTCCCCCCTCTCGGTGCCTCCTCTCCTGTCCCTCAGTGTAACCTCCACTCCCCCCTCTCAGTGCCTCCTCTCCTGACCCTCAGTGTAACCTCCGCTCCCCCCTCTCGGTGCTTCCTCACTGTCCCTCAGTGTAACCTCCGCTCCCCCCTCTCAGAGGGTCTCCTCTCCTGTCCCTCAGTGTAACCTCCACTCCCCCCTCTCAGAGGGTCTCCTCTCCTGTCCCTCAGTGTAACCTCCGCTCCCCCCTCTCAGTGCCTCCTGTACTGTCCCTCAGTGTAACCTCCACTCCCTTCGAGTGTCTCCTCTCCTGTCCCTCAGTGTAACCTCCGCTCCCCCCTCTCAGAGGGTCTCCTCTCCTGTCCCTCAGTGTAACCTCCACTCCCCCCCTCTCAGTGCCTCCTGTACTGTCCCTCAGTGTAACCTCCGCTCCCTCAGATTGTCTCCTCTCCTGTCCCTCAGTGTAACCTCCGCTCCCCCCTCTCGTGCCTCCTCTCCTGTCCCTCAGTGTAACCTCCACTCCCCCCTCTCAGTGCCTCCTCTCCTGTCCCTCAGTGTAACCTCCGCTCCCCCCGTCTCGGTGCCTCCTCTCCTGTCCCTCAGTGTAACCTCCGCTCCCCCCTCTCGGTGTCTCCTCTCCTGTCCCTCAGTGTAACCTCCACTCCCCCCTCTCGGTGCCTCCTCTCCTGTCCCTCAGTGTAACCTCCACTCCCCCCTCTCAGTGTGTCTCCTCTTCTGTCCCTCAGTGTAACCTCCACTCCCCCCTCTCAGAGGGTCTCCTCTCCTGTCCCTCAGTGTAACCTCCGCTCCCCCCTCTCAGTGCCTCCTCTCCTGTCCCTCAGTGTAACCTCCACTCCCCCCTCTCAGTGCCTCCTCTACCGTCCCTCAGTGTAACCTCCACTCCCCCCTCTCGGTGCCTCCTCTCCTGTCCCTCAGTGTAACCTCCACTCCCCCCTCTCGGTGTCTCCTCTCCTGTCCCTCAGTGTAACCTCCACTCCCCCCTCTCGGTGCCTCCTCTCCTGTCCTTCAGTGTAACCTCCGTCCCCCCTCTCAGTGTCTCCTCTCCTGTCCCTCAGTGTAACCTCCACTCCCCCCTCTCGGTGCCTCCTCTCCTGTCCCTCAGCGTAACCTCCACTCCCCCCTCTCAGTGCCTCCTCTCCTGTCCCTCAGTGTAACCTCCGCTCCCCCCTCTCGGTGCCTCCTCTCCTGTCCCTCAGTGTAACCTCCGCTCCCCCCGTCTCGGTCCCTCCTCTCCTGTCCCTCAGTGTAACCTCCACTCCCCCCTCTCAGTGCCTCCTCTCCTGTCCCTCAGTGTAACCTCCACTCCCCCCTCTCAGTGCCTCCTCTCCTGTCCCTCAGTGTAACCTCCACTCCCCCCTCTCGGTGCCTCCTGTACTGTCCCTCAGTGTAACCTCCACTCCCCCCTCTCAGTGCCTCCTCTCCTGTCCCTCAGTGTAACCTCCACTCCCCCCTCTCAGTGCCTCCTCTCCTGTCCCTCAGTGTAACCTCCACTCCCCCCTCTCGGTGCCTCCTCTCCTGTCCCTCAGTGTAACCTCCACTCCCCCCTCTCAGTGCCTCCTCTCCTGTCCCTCAGTGTAACCTCCACTCCCCCCTCTCGGTGCCTCCTGTACTGTCCCTCAGTGTAACCTCCACTCCCCCCTCTCGGTGCAACCTGTACTGTCCCTCAGTGTAACCTCCACTCCCCCCTCTCAGTGCCTCCTCTCCTGTCCCTCAGTGTAACCTCCGCTCCCCCCTCTCGGTACCTCCTCTCCTGTCCCTCAGTGTAACCTCCGCTCCCCCCTCTCAGTGCCTGCTGTACTGTCCCTCAGTGTAACCTCCACTCCCCCCGCCTCGGTCCCTCCTCTCCTGTCCCTCAGTGTAACCTCCACTCCCCCCTCTCAGAGGGTCTCCTCTCCTGTCCCTCAGTGTAACCTCCACTCCCCCCTCTCGGTACCTCCTCTCCTGTCCCTCAGTGTAACCTCCACTCCCCCCTCTCAGAGGGTCTCCTCTCCTGTCCCTCAGTGTAACCTCCACTCCCCCCTCTCAGTGCCTCCTCTCCTGTCCCTCAGTGTAACCTCCGCTCCCCCCTCTCGGTGCCTCCTCTCCTGTCCCTCAGTGTAACCTCCCCTCCCCCCTCTCAGTGCCTCCTGGACTGTCCCCCAGTGTAACCTCTGCTCCCTCCGAGTGTCTCCTCTCCTGTCCCTCAGTGTACCCTCCACTCCCCCCCTCTCAGTGTCTCCTCTCCTGTCCCTCAGTGTAACCTCCACTCCCCCCTCTCAGTGCCTCCTCTCCTGTCCCTCAGTGTAACCTCCGCTCCCCCCGTCTCGGTGCCTCCTCTCCTGTCCCTCAGTGTAATCTCCACTCCCCCCTCTCAGTGCCTCCTCTGCAGTCCCTCAGTGTAACCTCCGCTCCCCCCCTCTCAGTGTCTCTTCTCCTGTCCCTCAGTGTAACCTCCGCTGCCCCCCCTCTCAGTGTCTCTTCTCCTGTCCCTCAGTGTAACCTCCACTCCCCCCTCTCGGTGCCTCCTGTACTGTCCCTCAGTGTAACCTCCACTCCCCCCTCTCGGTGCCTCCTGTACTGTCCCTCAGTGTAACCTCCACTCCCCCCTCTCGGTGCCTCCTGTACTGTCCCTCAGTGTAACCTCCACTCCCCCCTCTCGGTGCCTCCTGTACTGTCCCTCAGTGTAACCTCCACTCCCCCCTCTCGGTGCCTCCTCTCCTGTCCCTCAGCGTAACCTCCGCTCCCCCCGTCTCGGTGCCTCCTCTCCTGTCCCTCAGTGTAACCTCCACTCCCCCCTCTCGGTGCCTCCTGTACTGTCCCTCAGTGTAACCTCCACTCCCCCCTCTCGGTGCCTCCTCTCCTGTCCCTCAGTGTAACCTCCGCTCCCCCCTCTCGGTGCCTCCTGTACTGTCCCTCAGTGTAACCTCCGCTCCCCCCTCTCGGTGCCTCCTGTACTGTCCCTCAGTGTAACCTCCGCTCCCCCCTCTCAGTGCCTCCTGTACTGTCCCTCAATGTAACCTCTGCTCTCTCCCCCCCCCCCCCCCCTCACGATGCCGTGGGATCGAGCACAGCACCTCCCAGTTAGAGTGGGGTTAGTGACAGTGATTCCTACCTTGATGCTGTAGTCAAAACGCAGTCTGTCAGCTGTGATGTGTGAGCCTCTCTGCTCAGTGTGGTCGCCAAGCACAGCGCGGAGGGCAAAGTTCAGCAGGTGAGTGGCTGTGTGTTTGACCATGCAGGCCAGACGGTGAGCCTGAAATACCAGTCAGCAGCATTAAAACGCAAGAAAAGCATGGCAGTGATCTTCGCAAACTGCTCATCCAGAGAGCAAGCTCACAGGGGCTCATCTCTCCGGATGCCAGCTGCAGCAATTTCAATTCACTCCCTCAATCTGCAATAAAACCCTGGTTTCAGCTGGATTGTATGAAAATCCCGTCTGGTTCGCCCACACCCTGAGGACAGGAATCCTGCCGTCCTTCTACCTCCGTGTGATTCCAGACCCACAGGCAGGCGGTTGACGTCCTCTCCAAGGCCCAGGCCCATCACCACAGGTGTCAGAGGGAAATCGGAGTGGGCAATGATTCCGGGCCTTGTCAGCGACTCCCGCAATCTCAAACCAACCACAAACACAGACTGGTCACAGCACAACAGTACAAAACCACCAGCCTGAACACCGACTACCTTACCTCCCAACTCCCCAGCAACCACCCCCTAATCATGCAAATTACCTCATCCACAAACAAGTTGAGTCTGTCTCCAATGTGTAATGATTCAGGGACACAGACGGTGTGAATGGCAAAGCCTCCTGCTGACTGAACATCCTCCACAGGGAGCAGCACATCCTGAGGGAAATCACAACCGGACCAAGTGTTAGTTCACTTATTCTCCTCAGCTTTTGTTTAAAACGGTGATGGAGCCCTCGCTGGCCAGGCCCCGTGCCCAGCCCCGTGCCCGGCCCCGTGCCCGGCCCCGTGCCCAGCCCCGTGGGTGATGGAGCCCTTGCTGGCCATGCCCCGTTCCCAGCCCCATTCCCGGCCACGTGCCCAGCCCCGTGCCCAGCCCCGTGCCCAGCCCCGTGCCCAGCCCCGTGCCCAGCCCCGTGCCCAGCCCCGTGCCCAGCCCCGTGCCCAGCCCCGTGCCCAGCCCCGTGCCCAGCCCCGTGCCCAGCCCCGTGCCCAGCCCCGTGCCCAGCCCCGTGCCCAGCCCCGTGCCCAGCCCCGTGCCCAGCCCCGTGCCCAGCCCCGTGGGTGACGGAGCCCTCGCTGGCCAGGCCCCGTTCCCAGCCCCATTCCCGGCCCCGTGCCCAGCTCCGTGCCCAGCCCCGTGGGTGACGGAGCCCTTGCTGGCCATGCCCCGTTCCCAGCCCCATTCCCGGCCACGTGCCCAGCCCCGTGCCCAGCCCCGTGCCCAGCCCCGTGCCCAGCCCCGTGCCCAGCCCCGTGCCCAGCCCCGTGGGTGACGGAGCCCTCGCTGGCCAGGCCCCGTTCCCAGCCCCATTCCCGGCCCCGTGCCCAGCCCCGTGGGTGACGGAGCCCTTGCTGGCCATGCCCCGTTCCCAGCCCCATTCCCGGCCCCGTGCCCAGCCCCGTGCCCAGCCCCGTGCCCAGCCCCGTGCCCAGCCCCGTGCCCAGCCCCGTGCCCAGCCCCGTGGGTGACGGAGCCCTCGCAGGCCATGCCCCGTTCCCAGCCCCATTCCCGGCCCCGTGCCCAGCCCCGTGCCCAGCCCCGTTCGTGAAGGAGCCCTCGCTGGCCAGGCCCCGTTCCCAGCCCCGTGGGTGACGGAGCCCTCGCTGGCCAGGCCCCGTTCCCAGCCCCCTGGGTGATGGAGCCCTCGCTGGCCAGGCCCCGTTCCCAGCCCCCTGGGTGATGTAGCCCTCACTGGCCAGGCCCCGTTCCCAGCCCCCTGGGTGATGGAGCCCTCGCTGGCCAGGCCCCGTTCCCAGCCCCGTTCGTGATGGAGCCCTCGCTGGCCAGGCCCCGTTCCCAGCCCCCTGGGTGATGTAGCCCTCGCTGGCCAGGCCCCGTTCCCAGCCCCCTGGGTGATGGAGCCCTCGCTGGCCAGGCCCCGTTCCCAGCCCCCTGGGTGACGGAGCCCTCGCTGGCCAGGCCCCGTTCCCAGCCCCGTGCCCAGCCCCCTGGGTGATGGAGCCCTCGCTGGCCAGGCCCCGTTCCCAGCCCCGTTCGTGATGGAGCCCTCGCTGGCCAGGCCCCGTTCCCAGCCCCGTTCCCAGCCCCCTGGGTGATGGAGCCCTCGCTGGCCAGGCCCCGTTCCCAGCCCCGTGGGTGACGGAGCCCTCGCTGGCCAGGCCCCGTTCCCAGCCCCGTGGGTGACGGAGCCCTCGCTGGCCAGGCCCCGTTCCCAGCCCCGTGGGTGACGGAGCCCTCGCTGGCCAGGCCCTGTTCCCAGCCCCGTTCCCAGCCCCGTGGGTGACGGAGCCCTCACTGGCCAGGCCCTGTTCCCAGCCCCGTTCCCAGCCCCGTGGGTGACGGAGCCCTCGCTGGCCAGGCCCCGTTCCCAGCCCCGTGGGTGATGGAGCCCTCGCTGGCCAGGCCCCGTTCGCAGCCCCGTTCCCAGCCCCCTGGGTGATGGAGCCCTCACTGGCCAGGCCCCGTTCCCAGCCCCGTTCCCAGCCCCGTGGGTGATGGAGCCCTCGCTGGCCAGGCCCCACTCCCAGCCCCGTTCCCAGCCCCGTGGTTGACGGAGCCCTCGCTGGCCAGGCCGCGTGCCCAGCCCCGTTCCCAGCCCCGTTCGTGATCGAGCCCTCGCTGGCCAGGCCCCGTTCCCAGCCCCCCCCGTGGGCGACGGAGCCCTCGCTGGCCAGGCCCCGTTCCCAGCCCCGTGGGTGACGGAGCCCTCGCTGGCCAGGCCTCACTCCCAGCCCCGTTCCCAGCCCCGTGGGTGACGGAGCCCTCGCTGGCCAGGCCCCGTTCCCAGCCCCGTGGGTGACGGAGCCCTCGCTGGCCAGGCCCCGTTCCCAGCCCCGTGGGTGACGGAGCCCTCGCTGGCCAGGCCCCGTTCCCAGCCCCCTGGGTGATTGAGCCCTCGCTGGCCAGGCCCCGTTCCCAGCCCCGTGGGTGACGGAGCCCTCGCTGGCCAGGCCCCGTTCCCAGCCCCGTGGGTGACGGAGCCCTCACTGGCCAGGCCCCGTTCCCAGCCCCCTGGGTGATTGAGCCCTCGCTGGCCAGGCCCCACTCCCAGCCCCGTTCCCAGCCCCATGGGTGATTGAGCCCTCGCTGGCCAGGCCCCGTTCCCAGCCCCGTGGGTGATTGAGCCCTCGCTGGCCAGGCCCCACTCCCAGCCCCGTTCCCAGCCCGTGGGTGATTGAGCCCTCGCTGGCCAGGCCCCGTTCCCAGCCCCGTGGGTGACGGAGCCCTCGCTGGCCAGGCCCCGTTCCCAGCCCCGTTCCCAGCCCCCTGGGTGATGGAG
Source organism: Scyliorhinus torazame (assembly GCF_047496885.1). Classification (NCBI taxonomy): domain Eukaryota; kingdom Metazoa; phylum Chordata; class Chondrichthyes; order Carcharhiniformes; family Scyliorhinidae; genus Scyliorhinus; species Scyliorhinus torazame. The sequence continues at coordinate 351,474,858 of NC_092710.1, read as the reverse complement.
CCCTCACTGGCCAGGCCCCGTGCCCAGCCCCGTTCCCAGCCCCGTTCCCAGCCTCGTGGGTGACGGAGCCCTCGCTGGCCAGGCCCCGTGCCCAGCCCCGTGGGTGATGGAGCCCTCACTGGCCAGGCCCCGTTCCCAGCCTCGTGGGTGACGGAGCCCTCGCTGGCCAGACCTCGTTCCCAGCCCCGTGGGTGACGGAGCCCTCGCTGGCCAGGCCCCGTGCCCAGCCCCGTTCGTGATGGAGCCCTCGCTGGCCAGGCCCCGTTCCCAGCACCCCCCGTGGGTGACGGAGCCCTCGCTGGCCAGGCCCCATTCCCAGCCCCGTTCCCAGCCCCATGGGTGATGGAGCCCTCGCTGGCCAGGCCCCGTTCCCAGCCCCCTGGGTGATGGAGCCCTCACTGGCCAGGCCCTGTTCCCAGCCCCGTGGGTGATGGAGCCCTCGCTGGCCAGGCCCCGTTCCCAGCCCACCCCGTGGGTGACGGAGCCCTCGCTGGCCAGGCCCCGTTCCCAGCCCCGTGGGTGACGGAGCCCTCGCTGGCCAGGCCCCGTTCCCAGCCCCCTGGGTGACGGAGCCCTCGCTGGCCAGGCCCCGTTCCCAGCCCCGTGGGTGATGGAGCCCTCGCTGGCCAGGCCCCGTTCCCAGCCCCATTCCCGGCCCCCTGGGTGATGGAGCCCTCGCTGGCCAGGCCCCGTGCCCAGCCCCGTGGGTGATGGAGCCCTCGCTGGCCAGGCCCCGTTCCCAGCCCCGTTCCCAGCCCCCGGGGTGATGGAGCCCTCGCTGGCCAGGCCCCGTTCCCAGCCCCGTGGGTGATGGAGCCCTCACTGGCCAGGCCCCGTTCCCAGCCCCCTGGGTGATGGAGCCCTCACTGGCCAGGCCCCGTTCCCAGCCCCGTGGGTGATGGAGCCCTCGCTGGCCAGGCCCCGTTCCCAGCCCCGTGGGTGACGGAGCCCTCACTGGCCAGACCCCGTTCCCAGCCCCGTTCCCAGCCCCGTGGGTGAGGGAGCCCTCACTGGCCAGGCCCCGTTCCCAGCCCCGTTCCCAGCGCCCCCGTGGGTGATGGAGGCCTCGCTGGCCAGGCCCCGTTCCCAGCCCCGTGGGTGACGGAGCCCCCGCTGGCCAGGCCCCGTTCCCAGCCCCGTGGGTGATGGAGCCCTCACTGGCCAGGCCCCGTTCCCAGCCCCGTTCCCAGCCCCGTGGGTGACGGAGCCCTCGCTGGCCAGGCCCCGTTCCCAGCCCCGTGGGTGATGGAGCCCTCACTGGCCAGGCCCCGTGCCCAGCCCCGTGGGTGATGTAGCCCTCGCTGGCCAGGCCCCGTGCCCAGCCCCGTGGGTGATGTAGCCCTCGCTGGCCAGGCCCCGTTCCCAGCCCCGTGGGTGATGTAGCCCTCGCTGGCCAGGCCCCGTTCCCAGCCCCGTGGGTGACGGAGCCCTCGCTGGCCAGGCCCCGTTCCCAGCCCCGTGGGTGATGGAGCCCTCGCTGGCCAGACCTCGTTCCCAGCCCCATGGGTGATGGAGCCCTCGCTGGCCAGGCCCCGTTCCCAGCCCCGTGGGTGATGGAGCCCTCGCTGGCCAGGCCCTGTTCCCAGCCCCGTTCCCAGCCCCCTGGGTGATGGAGCCCTCGCTGGCCAGGCCCCGTTCCCAGCCCCGTGGGTGACGGAGCCCTCGCTGGCCAGGCCCCGTTCCCAGCCCCCTGGGTGATGGAGCCCTCGCTGGCCAGGCCCCGTTCCCAGCCCCGTGGGTGACGGAGCCCTCGCTGGCCAGGCCCCACTCCCAGCCCCGTTCCCAGCCTCGTGGGTGATGTAGCCCTCGCTGGCCAAGCCCCGTGCCCAGCCCCGTGGGTGACGGAGCCCTCGCTGGCCAGGCCCCGTTCCCAGCCCCATGGGTGATGGAGCCCTCGCTGGCCAGGCCCCGTTCCCAGCCCCCTGGGTGATGGAGCCCTCGCTGGCCAGGCCCCGTTCCCAGCCCCCCCCCCGTGGGTGACGGAGCCCTCGCTGGCCAGGCCCCGTTCCCAGCCCCGTGGGTGACGGAGCCCTCGCTGGCCAGGCCCCGTTCCCAGCCCCGTTCGTGATCGAGCCCTCGCTGGCCAGGCCCCGTTCCCAGCCCCCCCCGTGGGTGACGGAGCCCTCGCTGGCCAGGCCCCGTTCCCAGCCCCGTGGGTGATGGAGCCCTCACTGGCCAGGCCCCGTTCCCAGCCCCGTGGGTGACGGAGCCCTCGCTGGCCAGGCCTCACTCCCAGCCCCGTGGGTGACGGAGCCCTCGCTGGCCAGGCCCCGTTCCCAGCCCCGTGGGTGACGGAGCCCTCGCTGGCCAGGCCCCGTTCCCAGCCCCGTGGGTGACGGAGCCCTCGCTGGCCAGGCCCCGTTCCCAGCCCCCTGGGTGATTGAGCCCTCGCTGGCCAGGCCCCACTCCCAGCCCCGTTCCCAGCCCCATGGGTGATTGAGCCCTCGCTGGCCAGGCCCCGTTCCCAGCCCCGTGGGTGATTGAGCCCTCGCTGGCCAGGCCCCACTCCCAGCCCCGTTCCCAGCCCGTGGGTGATTGAGCCCTCGCTGGCCAGGCCCCGTTCCCAGCCCCGTGGGTGATTGAGCCCTCGCTGGCCAGGCCCCACTCCCAGCCCCGTTCCCAGCCCGTGGGTGATGGAGCCCTCGCTGGCCAGGCCCCGTTCCCAGCCCCGTTCCCAGCCCCCTGGGTGATGGAGCCCTCACTGGCCAGGCCCCGTGCCCAGCCCCGTTCCCAGCCTCGTGGGTGACGGAGCCCTCGCTGGCCAGGCCCCGTGCCCAGCCCCGTGGGTGATGGAGCCCTCACTGGCCAGGCCCCGTTCCCAGCCCCGTTCCCAGCCCCCTGGGTGATGGAGCCCTCGCTGGCCAGGCCCCGTTCCCAGCCCTGTGGGTGATGGAGCCCTCACTGGCCAGGCCCCGTTCCCAGCCCCGTTCCCAGCCCCCTGGGTGATGGAGCCCTCGCTGGCCAGGCCCCGTTCCCAGCCCCGTTCGTGATGGAGCCCTCGCTGGCCAGGCCCCGTTCCCAGCCCCGTTCCCAGCCCCATGGGTGATGGAGCCCTCGCGGGCCGGGCCCCGTTCCCAGCCCCGTTCGTGATGGAGCCCTCGCTGGCCAGACCTCGTTCCCAGCCCCGTTCGTGATGGAGCCCTCGCTGGCCAGGCCCCGTTCCCAGCCCCGTTCTCAGCCCCGTGGGTGACGGAGCCCTCGCTGGCCAGGCCCCGTTCCCAGCCCCGTGGGTGATGGAGCCCTCGCTGGCCAGGCCCCGTGCCCAGCCCCGTTCGTGATGGAGCCCTCGCTGGCCAGGCCCCGTTCCCAGCACCCCCCGTGGGTGACGGAGCCCTCGCTGGCCAGGCCCCATTCCCAGCCCCGTTCCCAGCCCCGTGGGTGACGGAGCCCTCGCTGGCCAGGCCCTGTTCCCAGCCCCGTTCCCAGCCCCGTGGGTGATGGAGCCCTCGCTGGCCAGGCCCCGTTCCCAGCCCCCCCCGTGGGTGACGGAGCCCTCGCTGGCCAGGCCCCGTTACCAGCCCCGTGGGTGACGGAGCCCTCGCTGGCCAGGCCCCGTTCCCAGCCCCCTGGGTGACGGAGCCCTCGCTGGCCAGGCCCCGTGCCCAGCCCCGTGGGTGACGGAGCCCTCGCTGGCCAGGCCCCGTTCCCAGCCCCGTTCCCAGCCCCGTGGGTGATGGAGCCCTCGCTGGCCAGGCCCCGTTCCCAGCCCCGTGGGTGATGGAGCCCTCACTGGCCAGGCCCCGTTCCCAGCCCCGTTCCCAGCCCCGTGGGTGATGGAGCCCTCGCTGGCCAGGCCCCGTGCCCAGCCCCGTGGGTGACGGAGCCCTCGCTGGCCAGGCCCCGTTCCCAGCCCCGGTCCCAGCCCCCTGGGTGATGGAGCCCTCGCTGGCCAGGCCCCGTTCCCAGCCCCGTGGGTGACGGAGCCCTCGCTGGCCAGGCCCCGTGCCCAGCCCCGTGGGTGATGGAGCCCTCGCTGGCCAGGCCCCGTTCCCAGCCCCGTTCCCAGCCCCCTGGGTGATGGAGCCCTCGCTGGCCAGGCCCCGTTCCCAGCCCCGTGGGTGATGGAGCCCTCACTGGCCAGGCCCCGTTCCCAGCCCCGTTCGTGACGGAGCCCTCACTGGCCAGGCCCCGTTCCCAGCCCCGTGGGTGATGGAGCCCTCGCTGGCCAGGCCCCGTGCCCAGCCCCGTGGGTGACGGAGCCCTCACTGGCCAGGCCCCGTTCCCAGCCCCGTTCCCAGCCCCCCCGTGGGTGATGGAGCCCTCGCTGGCCAGGCCCCGTTCCCAGCACCGTGGGTGATGGAGCCCTCGCTGGCCAGGCCCCGATCCCAGCCCCGTGGGTGATGGAGCCCTCGCTGGCCAGGCCCCGTTCCCAGCCCCATTCCCAGCCCCGTGGGTGACGGAGCCCCCGCTGGCCAGGCCCCGTTCCCAGCCCCGTGGGTGATGGAGCCCTCACTGGCCAGGCCCCGTTCCCAGCCCCATTCCCAGCCCCGTGGGTGACGGAGCCCCCGCTGGCCAGGCCCCGTTCCCAGCCCCGTGGGTGATGGAGCCCTCGCTGGCCAGGCCCCGATCCCAGCCCCGTGGGTGATGGAGCCCTCGCTGGCCAGGCCCCGTTCCCAGCCCCATTCCCAGCCCCGTGGGTGATGGAGCCCTCGCTGGCCAGGCCCCGTGCCCAGCCCCGTTCCCAGCCCCGTGGGTGATGGAGCCCTCACTGGCCAGGCCCCGTTCCCAGCCCCGTGGGTGATGGAGCCCTCGCTGGCCAGGCCCCGATCCCAGCCCCGTGGGTGATGGAGCCCTCACTGGCCAGGCCCCGTTCCCAGCCCCATTCCCAGCCCCGTGGGTGACGGAGCCCCCGCTGGCCAGGCCCCGTTCCCAGCCCCGTGGGTGATGGAGCCCTCACTGGCCAGGCCCCGTTCCCAGCCCCGTTCCCAGCCCCGTGGGTGATGGAGCCCTCGCTGGCCAGGCCCCGTTCCCAGCCCCCCGTGGGTGACGGAGCCCTCGCTGGCCAGGCCCCGTTCCCAGCCCCCTGGGTGACGGAGCCCTCGCTGGCCAGGCCCCGTTCCCAGCCCCGTGGGTGATGGAGCCCTCGCTGGCCAGACCTCGTTCCCAGCCCCATGGGTGATGGAGCCCTCGCTGGCCAGGCCCCGTTCCCAGCCCCGTGGGTGATGGAGCCCTCGCTGGCCAGGCCCTGTTCCCAGCCCCGTTCCCAGCCCCCTGGGTGATGGAGCCCTCGCTGGCCAGGCCCCGTTCCCAGCCCCGTGGGTGACGGAGCCCTCGCTGGCCAGGCCCCGTTCCCAGCCCCCTGGGTGATGGAGCCCTCGCTGGCCAGGCCCCGTTCCCAGCCCCGTGGGTGACGGAGCCCTCGCTGGCCAGGCCCCGATCCCAGCCCCGTGCCCAGCCCCGTGGGTGATGGAGCCCTCGCTGGCCAAGCCCCGTGCCCAGCCCCGTGGGTGACGGAGCCCTCGCTGGCCAGGCCCCGTTCCCAGCCCCCTGGGTGATGGAGCCCTCGCTGGCCAGGCCCCGTTCCCAGCCCCGTGGGTGACGGAGCCCTCGCTGGCCAGGCCCCGATCCCAGCCCCGTTCCCAGCCCCGTGCCCAGCCCCGTGGGTGACGGAGCCCTCGCTGGCCAGGCCCCGTGCCCAGCCCCGTGGGTGATGGAGCCCTCGCTGGCCAGGCCCCGTGCCCAGCCCCGTGGGTGATGTAGCCCTCGCTGGCCAAGCCCCGTGCCCAGCCCCGTGGGTGACGGAGCCCTCGCTGGCCAGGCCCCCTTCCCAGCCCCCTGGGTGATGGAGCCCTCGCTGGCCAGGCCCCGTTCCCAGCCCCGTGCCCAGCCCCGTGGGTGATGGAGCCCTCGCTGGCCAGGCCCCGTTCCCAGCCCCGTTCCCAGCCCTGTGGGTGATGGAGCCCTCGCTGGCCAGGCCCCGTTCCCAGCCCCGTTCCCAGTCCCCGTGGGTGATGGAGCCCTCGCTGGCCAGGCCCCGTTCCCAGCCCCGTGGGTGACGGAGCCCTCACTGGCCAGGCCCCGTTCCCAGCCCCGTGGGTGACGGAGCCCTCGCTGGCCAGGCCCCGTTCCCAGCCCCGTGGGTGACGGAGCCCTCGCTGGCCAGGCCCCGTTCCCAGCCCCGTTCCCAGCCCCCTGGGTGATGGAGCCCTCGCTGGCCAGGCCCCGTTCCCAGCCCCGTGGGTGACGGAGCCCTCGCTGGCCAGGCCCCGTTCCCAGCCCCGTGGGTGATGGAGCCCTCACTGGCCAGGCCCCGTGCCCAGCCCCGTTCCCAGCCCCCTGGGTGATGGAGCCCTCGCTGGCCAGGCCCCGTTCCCAGCCCCGTTCCCAGCCCCGTGGGTGACGGAGCCCTCGCTGGCCAGGCCCCGTTCCCAGCCCCGTGGGTGATGGAGCCCTCGCTGGCCAGGCCCGGTGCCCAGCCCCGTGGGTGATGGAGCCCTCGCTGGCCAGGCCCCGTTCCCAGCCCCGTGGGTGACGGAGCCCTCGCTGGCCAGGCCCCGTTCCCAGCCCGGTGGGTGATGGAGCCCTCGCTGGCCAGGCCCCGTTCCCAGCCCCATTCCCAGCCCCGTGGGTGACGGAGCCCTCGCTGGCCAGGCCCCGTTCCCAGCCCCGTGGGTGACGGAGCCCTCGCTGGCCAGGCCCCGTTCCCAGCCCCGTGGGTGATGGAGCCCTCACTGGCCAGGCCCCGTGCCCAGCCCCGTTCCCAGCCTCGTGGGTGATGGAGCCCTCGCTGGCCAGGCCCCGTTCCCAGCCCCGTGGGTGATGAAGCCCTCGCTGGCCAGGCCCCACTCCCAGCCCCGTGGGTGATGGAGCCCTCGCTGGCCAGGCCCCGTTCCCAGCCCCATTCCCAGCCCCGTGGTTGACGGAGCCCTCGCTGGCCAGGCCCCGTTCCCAGCACCCCCCGTGGGTGACGGAGCCCTCGCTGGCCAGGCCCCATTCCCAGCCCCGTTCCCAGCCCCGTGGGTGACGGAGCCCTCGCTGGCCAGGCCCCGTTCCCAGCCCCGTTCCCAGCCCCGTGGGTGACGGAGCCCTCGCTGGCCAGGCCCCACTCCCAGCCCCGTTCCCAGCCCCGTGGGTGATGGAGCCCTCGCTGGCCAGGCCCCACTCCCAGCCCCGTTCCCAGCCCCGTGGTTGACGGAGCCCTCGCTGGCCAGGCCCCGTTCCCAGCCCCCCCGTGGGTGACGGAGCCCTCGCTGGCCAGGCCCCGTTCCCAGCCCCGTGGGTGACGGAGCCCTCGCTGGCCAGGCCCCGTTCCCAGCCCCGTTCCCAGCCCCGTGGGTGACGGAGCCCTCGCTGGCCAGGCCCCGTTCCCAGCCCCGTGGGTGATGGAGCCCTCGCTGGCCAGGCCCCGTTCCCAGCCCCGTGGGTGATGGAGCCCTCGCTGGCCAGGCCCCACTCCCAGCCCCGTTCCCAGCCCCGTGGGTGACGGAGCCCTCGCTGGCCAGGCCCCGTTCCCAGCCCCGTGGGTGATGGAGCCCTCGCTGGCCAGGCCCCGTTCCCAGCCCCGTGGGTGACGGAGCCCTCGCTGGCCAGGCCCCGTTCCCAGCCCCGTTCCCAGCCCCCTGGGTGATGGAGCCCTCGCTGGCCAGGCCCCGTTCCCAGCCCCGTGGGTGATGGAGGCCTCGCTGGCCAGGCCCCGTTCCCAGCCCCGTGGGTGACGGAGCCCTCGCTGGCCAGGCCCCACTCCCAGCCCCGTTCCCAGCCCCGTGGGTGACGGAGCCCTCACTGGCCAGGCCCCGTTCCCAGCCCCGGTCCCAGCCCCCTGGGTGATGGAGCCCTCGCTGGCCAGGCCCCGTTCCCAGCCCCGTGGGTGATGGAGCCCTCACTGGCCAGGCCCCGTTCCCAGCCCCGTGGGTGACGGAGCCCTCGCTGGCCAGGCCCCACTCCCAGCCCCGTTCCCAGCCCCGTGGGTGACGGAGCCCTCGCTGGCCAGGCCCGTTCCCAGCCCCGTGGGTGATGGAGCCCTCGCTGGCCAGGCCCCGTTCCCAGCCCCCCGTGGGTGATCGAGCCCTCGATGGCCAGGCCCCGTTCGTGACGGAGCCCTCGCTGGCCAGGCCCCGTTCCCAGCCCCGTGGGTGACGGAGCCCTCGCTGGCCAGGCCCCGTTCCCAGCCCCCTGGGTGATGGAGCCCTCGCTGGCCAGGCCCCGTTCCCAGCCCCGTGGGTGATGGAGCCCTCGCTGGCCAGGCCCCGTTCCCAGCACCCCCCGTGGGTGACGGAGCCCTCGCTGGCCAGGCCCCGTTCCCAGCCCCGTGGGTGATGGAGCCCTCGCTGGCCAGGCCCGTTCCCAGCACCCCCCGTGGGTGACGGAGCCCTCGCTGGCCAGGCCCCATTCCCAGCCCCGTTCCCAGCCCCGTGGGTGACGGAGCCCTCGCTGGCCAGGCCCCGTTCCCAGCCCCGTTCCCAGCCCCGTGGGTGACGGCGCCCTCGCTGGCCAGGCCCCACTCCCAGCCCCCTGGGTGATGGAGCCCTCGCTGGCCAGGCCCCGTTCCCAGCCCCATTCCCAGCCCCGTGGGTGATGGAGCCCTCGCTGGCCAGGCCCCACTCCCAGCCCCGTTCCCAGCCCCGTGGGTGATGGAGCCCTCGCTGGCCAGGCCCCGTTCCCAGCCCCGTGGGTGACGGAGCCCTCGCTGGCCAGGCCCCGTTCCCAGCCCCGTGGGTGACGGAGCCCTCGCTGGCCAGGCCCCGTTCCCAGCCCCGTTCCCAGCCCCGTGGGTGACGGAGCCCTCGCTGGCCAGGCCCCGTTCCCAGCCCCGTGGGTGACGGAGCCCTCGCTGGCCAGGCCCCGTTCCCAGCCCCGTGGGTGATGGAGCCCTCGCTGGCCAGGCCCCGTTCCCAGCCCCGTGGGTGATGGAGCCCTCGCTGGCCAGGCCCCGTGCCCAGCCCCGTTCCCAGCCCCGTGGGTGATGGAGCCCTCGCTGGCCAGGCCCCGTTCCCAGCCCCGTAGGTGATGGAGCCCTCGCTGGCCAGGCCCCGTTCCCAGCCCCGTTCCCAGCCCCCTGGGTGATGGAGCCCTCGCTGGCCAGGCCCCGTTCCCAGCCCCGTGGGTGATGGAGGCCTCGCTGGCCAGGCCCCGTTCCCAGCCCCCTGGGTGACGGAGCCCTCGCTGGCCAGGCCCCGTTCCCAGCCCCCTGGGTGATGGAGCCCTCGCTGGCCAGGCCCCGTTCCCAGCCCCCTGGGTGATGGAGCTCTCGCTGGCCAGGCCCCGTTCCCAGCCCCGTGGGTGATGGAGCCCTCGCTGGCCAGGCCCCGTTCCCAGCCCCCTGGGTGATGGAGCCCTCGCTGGCCAGGCCCCGTTCCCAGCCCCGTGGGTGATGGAGGCCTCGCTGGCCAGGCCCCGTTCCCAGCCCCCTGGGTGACGGAGCCCTCGCTGGCCAGGCCCCGTTCCCAGCCCCCTGTGTGATGGAGCCCTCGCTGGCCAGGCCCCGTTCCCAGCCCCCTGGGTGATGGAGCCCTCGCTGGACAGGCCCCGTTCCCAGCCCCGTGGGTGATGGAGCCCTCGCTGGCCAGGCCCCACTCCCAGCCCCGTTCCCAGCCCCGTGGGTGACGGAGCCCTCGCTGGCCAGGCCCCGTTCCCAGCCCCATGGGTGATGGAGCCCTCGCTGGCCAGGCCCCGTTCCCAGCCCCCTGGGTGATGGAGCCCTCGCTGGCCAGGCCCCGTTCCCAGCCCCGTGGGTGATGGAGCCCTCGCTGGCCAGGCCCCGTGCCCAGCCCCGTTCCCAGCCCCCTGGGTGATGGAGCCCTCGCTGGCCAGGCCCCGTTCCCAGCCCTGGGGTACCGCTGTTTACGAAAGGTAAGCAGGGATAATCCTGGAAACTATAGGCCGGTGAGCCCCACGTCGGTAGTCGGTAAATTATTGGAGAGAATTCTCAGGGACAGGATTTATACCCATTTGGAAACAGCGATAGACCGTGTGGTTTTGTGAAGGGGAGCTCATACCTCACTAACTTGATTGAGTTTTTTGAAGAGGTGACGAAGAGGATTGATGAGGGGAGGGTGGTGGATGCTGTTTACATGGACTTCAGTAAAGCCTTTGACAAGGTGCCTCATGGCAGACCAGTACAAAAGGTGAAGTCACACGGGATCAGAGGTGAGGTGGTAAGAAGGATACAGAACTGGCTCGGTCACAGAAGGCAGAGAGTAGCAATGGAAGGATGCTTTTCTAATTGGAGGGCTGTGACCAGTGGTGTTCCGCAGGGATCAGTGCTGGGACCTCTGTTGTTTCTGGTGTACATAAATGATTTGGAGGAAAATGTAGCTGGTCTGATTAGTAAGTTCACGGATGACACCAAAGTTGGTGGAGTGGCAGATAGTGTTGAGGATTGTCAGAGGATACAGCAGGACAGAGATAGGTTGGAGACTTGGGCAGAGAAATGGCAAATGGAGATTAATCCAGACAAATGTGAGGTAATGTATTTTGGTAGGTCTAACGTAGAGGGGAAAGATACCGTAAATGGCATAATTCTTAGGAATATAGAAAATCAGAGAGATCTGGGCACACAGGTCCACAGATCTTTGAAAGTAGCAACACAAGTGGACAAGGTAGTCAAGAAAGCATACGGAATGCTTGCCTCCATTGGACGGGACACTGAGTATAAAAACTGGCAAGTCATGCTACAGCTGTATAGAACCTTGGTAAGGCCGCACTTGGAATATTGCGCACAATTCTGGTCTCCAGACTACCAGAAGGATGTGGAGAGGGTGCAGAGGAGGTTTACCAGGATGTTGCCTGGTATGGAGGGTGCTAGCTGTGTGGAGAGGCTGAATAGACTCAGACTGTTTTCATTAGAAAGTCGGAGGTTGAGGGGTGACCTGATAAGAGGTCTACAAGATTGAGGGGCATGGATAGAGTGGATGGGCAGGCACTCTTTCCCAGGGTGGAGGGGTCAGTCACCAGGGGACTTAGGATAAAGGTCCGTGGGACAAAGGTTAGAGGAGATATGCGAGGCAGGTTTTTTACGTAGAGGGTGGTGAGTGCCTGGAACGGGTTGCCAGTGGTTGCTGTGGAACAGATACATTAACAGTGTTCAAAAGGCATCTTGACAAACACATGGATATGTTGGGTATAGAGGGTGACGGCACAAGGGAGTGCTGCACTGTCAGAGGGTCAGTACTGAGGGAGTGCTGCACTGTCAGAGGGTCAGTACTGAGGGAGTGCTGCACTGTCAGAGGGTCAGTACTGAGGGAGTGCTGCACTGTCAGAGGGTCAGTACTGAGGGAGTGCCGCACTGTCAGAGGGTCAGTACTGAGGGAGTGCCGCACTGTCAGACGGTCAGTACTGAGGGAGTGCTGCACTGTCAGAGGGTCAGTACTGAGGGAGTGCTGCACTGTCAGAGGGTCAGTACTGAGGGAGTGCTGCACTGTCAGAGGGTCAGTACTGAGGGAGTGCTGCACTGTCAGAGGGTCAGTACTGAGGGAGTGCTGCACTGTCAGAGGGTCAGTACTGAGGGAGTGCCGCACTGTCAGAGGGTCAGTACTGAGGGAGTGCTGCACTGTCAGACGGTCAGTACTGAGGGAGTGCAGCACAGTCAGAGGGTCAGTACTGAGGGAGTGCTGCACTGTCAGAGGGTCAGTACTGAGGGAGTGCTGCACTGTCAGAGGGTCAGTACTGAGGGAGTGACGCACTGTCAGAGGGTCGGTACTGAGGGAGTGCTGCACTGTCAGAAGGTCAGTACTGAGGGAGTGCTGCACTGTCAGAGGGTCAGTACTGAGGGAGTGCTGCACTGTCAGAGGGTCAGTACTGAGGGAGTGCTGCACTGTCAGAGGGTCAGTACTGAGGGAGTGCCGCACTGTCAGACGGTCAGTACTGAGGGAGTGCCGCACTGTCAGACGGTCAGTACTGAGGGAGTGCTGCACTGTCAGAGGGTCAGTACTGAGGGAGTGCTGCACTGTCAGAGGGTCAGTACTGAGGGAGTGCTGCACTGTCAGAGGGTCAGTACTGAGGGAGTGCTGCACTGTCAGAGGGTCAGTACTGAGGGAGTGCTGCACTGTCAGAGGGTCAGTACTGAGGGAGTGCTGCACTGTCAGAGGGTCAGTACTGAGGGAGTGCCGCACTGTCAGAGGGTCAGTACTGAGGGAGTGCCGCACTGTCAGACGGTCAGTACTGAGGGAGTGCTGCACTGTCAGAGGGTCAGTACTGAGGGAGTGCTGCACTGTCAGAGGGTCAGTACTGAGGGAGTGCTGCACTGTCAGAGGGTCAGTACTGAGGGAGTGCCGCACTGTCAGAGGGTCAGTACTGAGGGAGTGCTGCACTGTCAGACGGTCAGTACTGAGGGAGTGCAGCACAGTCAGAGGGTCAGTACTGAGGGAGTGCTGCACTGTCAGAGGGTCAGTACTGAGGGAGTGACGCACTGTCAGAGGGTCAGTACTGAGGGAGTGACGCACTGTCAGAGGGTCGGTACTGAGGGAGTGCTGCACTGTCAGAAGGTCAGTACTGAGGGAGTGCTGCACTGTCAGAGGGTCAGTACTGAGGGAGTGCTGCACTGTCAGAGGGTCAGTACTGAGGGAGTGCTGCACTGTCAGAGGGTCAGTACTGAGGGAGTGCTGCACTGTGAGAGGGTCAGTACTGAGGGAGTGCCGCACTGTCAGAGGGTCAGTACTGAGGGAGTGCTGCACTGTGAGAGGGTCAGTACTGAGGGAGTGCCGCACTGTCAGAGGGTCAGTACTGAGGGAGTGCTGCACTGTCAGAGGGTCAGTACTGAGGGAGTGCTGCACTGTCAGAGGGTCAGTACTGAGGGAGTGCTGCACTGTCAGAGGGTCAGTACTGAGAGAGTGCTGCACTGTCAAAGGGTCAGTACTGAGAGAGTGCCGCACTGTCAGAGGGTCAGTACTGAGGGAGCGCTGCACTGTCAGAGGGTCAGTACTGAGGGAGTGCTGCTCTGTCAGAGGTTCAGTACTGAGGGAGTGCTGCACTGTCAGAGGGTCAGTACTGAGGGAGTGCTGCACTGTCAGAGGGTCAGTACTGAGGGAGTGCTGCACTGTCAGAGGTTCAGTACTGAGGGAGTGCCGCACTGAGGGGGTCAGTACTGAGAGAGTGCCGCACTGAGGGGGTCAGTACTGAGAGAGTGCCGCACTGTCAGAGGGTCAGTGCTGAGGGAGTGCTGCATTGTCAGAGGGTCAGTACTGAGGTAGTGCTGCGCTGTCAGAGGGTCAGTACTGAGGGAGTGCTGCGCTGTCAGAGGGTCAGTACTGAGGGAGTGCTGCACTGTCAGAGGGTCAGTACTGAGGGAGTGCTGCACTGTCAGAGGGTCAGTACTGAGGGAGTGATGCACTGTCAGAGGGTCAGTACTGAGGGAGTGCCGCACTGTCAGAGGGTCAGTACTGAGGGAGTGCAGCACTGTCAGAGGTTCAGTACTGAGGGAGTGCCGCACTGTGAGAGGGTCAGTACTGAGGGAGTGCCGCACTGTCAGGGGGTCAGTACTGAGGGAGTGCCGCACTGTCAGAGTGTCAGTACTGAGGGAGTGCTGCACTGTCAGAGAGTCAGTACTGAGGGAGTGATGCACTGTCAGAGGGTCAGTACTGAGGGAGTGCCGCACTGTCAGAGGGTCAGTACTGAGGGAGCGCTGCGCTGTCAAAGGGTCAGTACTGAGGGAGTGCCGCACTGTCAGAGGGTCAGTACTGAGTGAGTGCCACACTGTCAGAGGGTCAGTACTGAGGGAGTGCTGCACTGTCAAAGGGTCAGTACTGAGGGAGTGCTGCTCTGTCAGAGGTTCAGTACTGAGGGAGTGCTGCACTGTCAGAGGGTCAGTACTGAGGGAGTGCCGCACGGTCAGAGGGTCAGTACTGAGGGAGTGCTGCTCTGTCAGAGGTTCAGTACTGAGGGAGTGCTGCACTGTCAGAGGGTCAGTACTGAGGGAGTGCCGCACGGTCAGAGGGTCAGTACTGAGGGAGTGCTGCACTGTCAGAGGGTCAGTACTGAGGGAGTGCCGCACTGTCAGAGGGTCAGTACTGAGTGCTGCACTGTCAGAGGGTCAGTACTGAGGGAGTGCTGCACTGTCAGAGGGTCAGTACTGAGGGAGTGCCGCACTGTCAGAGGGTCAGTACTGAGGGATTGACGCACAGTCAGAGGGTCAGTACTGAGGGAGTGCTGCACTGTCAGAGGGTCAGTACTGAGGGAGTGCTGCACTGTCAGAGGGTCAGTACTGAGGGAGTGCCGCACTGTCAGAGGGTCAGTACTGAGGGAGTGCTGCACTGTCAGAGGGTCAGTACTGAGGGAGTGCCGCACTGTCAGAGAGTCGTTACTGAGGGAGTGCCGCACTGTCAGAGGGTCAGTACTGAGGGAGTGCCGCACTGTCAGAGGGTCAGTACTGAGGGAGTGCCGCACTGTCAAGGGTCAGTACTGAGGGAGTGCCGCACTGTCAGAGGGTCAGTACTGAGGGAGTGCTGCACTGTCAGAGGGTCAGTACTGAGGGAGGGCCGCACTGTCAGAGGGTCAGTACTGAGGGAGTGCCGCACTGTCAGAGGGTCAGTACTGAGGGAGTGCCGCACTGTCAGAGGGTCAGTACTGAGGGAGTGCTGCACTGTCAGACGGTCAGTACTGAGGGAGTGCTGCACTGTCAGAGGGTCAGTACTGAGGGAGTGCTGCACTGTCAGAGGGTCAGTACTGAGGGAGTGCTGCACTGTCAGAGGGTCAGTACTGAGGGAGTGCCGCACTGTCAGAGGGTCAGTGCTGAGGGAGTGCTGCACTGTCAGAGGGTCAGTACTGAGGGAGCGCTGCACTGTCAGAGGGTCAGTACTGAGGGAGTGCCGCACTGTCAGAGGGTCAGTACTGAGGGAGTGCCGCACTGTCAGAGGGTCAGTACTGAGGGAGTGCTGCACTGTCAGAGAGTCAGTACTGAGGGAGTGCTGCACTGTCAGAGGGTCAGTACTGAGGGAGTGCCGCACTGTCAGACGGTCAGTACTGAGGGAGTGCTGCACTGTCAGAGGGTCAGTACTGAGGGAGTGCTGCACTGTCAGAGGGTCAGTACTGAGGGAGTGCTGCACTGTCAGAGGGTCAGTACTGAGGGAGTGCTGCACTGTCAGAGAGTCAGTACTGAGGGAGTGCTGCACTGTCAGAGGGTCAGTACTGAGGGAGTGCCGCACTGTCAGACGGTCAGTACTGAGGGAGTGCTGCACTGTCAGAGGGTCAGTACTGAGGGAGTGCTGCACTGTCAGAGGGTCAGTACTGAGGGAGTGCTGCACTGTCAGAGGGTCAGTACTGAGCGAATACTAGCCCATGGTCTGGGTCATTACTTTGTCATCACACTTGCTGCATTGTTGTACATGGTGAATGAGGTAAACTGCACTTTAACTAAATGATTCAACACAACTGAAGTTCTGTGAAGTTGGCTGTCGGACTTGCCTGATGATCTTCTCGAATACAATAGCCCTGGTCATGGCACTGTCCCCCCTGCTCACTGTAGAAGTTGGTTCGGTCCAAAATAACAGCACATCGCTGCCCCTCTCCCACCTCCTCTACGAATGAATGATCCTGGTACAAAGCCAGCACGGTGGCCTGGCAGGGAGGAAATGCTGAAAAACAAACACAATAATTCACTCTCACTGTGGAGGGACGGCCCAGTGGCTGAACTCTGGGGATGATCGAGAATATCCTGATGTTGCAAACCCCATGCTGTAACTGTCCCAGGGATGATTCATAGGGGGCAGTGTGGAGCGTCCGGCTCAATGCATCGGCCTAGGTCCACCTGTAACCAGTCATGCCAGTGTGCGAGGTGTTGGTGCACTAAGAACAGCACTTATCGCAGCCGGAGCGCGGGGCTCGCGGCCGGAGCGCGGGGATCGGGGCCGGAGCCCGGGAATCGGGGCCGGAGCCCGGGAATCGGGGCCGGGGCGCGGGGAATGGGGCCGGGGCGCGGGGATCGGGGCCGGGGCGCGGGGATCGGGGCCGCAGCGCGGGGATCGGGGCCGGAGCGCGGGGATCGGGGCCGGAGCGCGGGGATCGGGGCCGGAGCGCGGGGATCGGGGCCGGAGCGCGGGGATCGGGGCCGGAGCGCGGGGATCGGGGCCGGAGCGCGGGGATCGGGGCCGGAGCGCGGGGATCGGGGCCGGAGCGCGGGGGATCGGGGCCGGAGCGCGGGGCCCGGGGATCGGGGCCGGAGCGCGGGGCCCGGGGATCGGGGCCGGAGCGCGGGGATCGGGGCCGGAGCGCGGGGATCGGGGCCGGAGCGCGGGGATCGGGGCCGGAGCGCGGGGATCGGGGCCGCAGCGCGGGGATCGGGGCCGCAGCGCGGGGATCGGGGCCGCAGCGCGGGGATCGGGGCCGGAGCGCGGGGATCGGGGCCGGAGCGCGGGGATCGGGGCCGGAGCGCGGGGATCGGGGCCGGAGCGCGGGGCCCGGGGATCGGGGCCGGAGCGCGGGGAACGGGGCCGGAGCGCGGGGATCGGGGCCGGAGCGCGGGGATCGGGGCCGGAGCGCGGGGATCGGGGCCGGAGCGCGGGGCCGGGGATCGGGGCCGGAGCGCGGGGATCGGGGCCGGAGCGCGGGGATCGGGGCCGGAGCGCGGGGCCGGAGCGCGGGGATCGGGGCCGGAGCGCGGGGATCGGGTCCGGAGCGCGGGGCCGGAGCGCGGGGATCGGGGCCGGAGCGCGGGGATCGGGGCCGGAGCGCGGGGATCGGGGCCGGAGCGCGGGGATCGGGGCCGCAGCGCGGGGATCGGGGCCGCAGCGCGGGGATCGGGGCCGGAGCGCGGGGATCGGGGCCGGAGCGCGGGGATCGGGGCCGGAGCGCGGGGATCGGGGCCGGAGCGCGGGGATCGGGGCCGGAGCGCGGGGATCGGGGCCGGAGCTCGGCGATCGGGGCCGGAGCGCGGGGATCGGGGCCGGAGCGCGGGGATCGGGGCCGGAGCGCGGGGATCGGGGCCGGAGCGCGGGGATCGGGGCCGGAGCGCGGGGATCGGGGCCGGAGCTCGGCGATCGGGGCCGGAGCGCGGGGATCGGGGCCGGAGCGCGGGGATCGGGGCCGGAGCGCGGGGCCGGAGCGCGGGGATCGGGGCCGGAGCGCGGGGATCGGGGCCGGAGCGCGGGGATCGGGGCCGGAGCGCGGGGCCGGAGCGCGGGGCCGGAGCGCGGGGCCGGAGCGCGGGGTCGGAGCGCGGGGATCGGGGCGGGAGCGCGGGGATCGGGGCCGGAGCGCGGGGATCGGGGCCGGAGCGCGGGGATCGGGGCCGGAGCGCGGGGCCGGGGATCGGGGCCGGAGCGCGGGGATCGGGGCGGGAGCGCGGGGATCGGGGCCGGAGCGCGGGGATCGGGGCCGGAGCGCGGGGATCGGGGCCGGAGCGCGGGGCCGGGGATCGGGGCCGGAGCGCGGGGATCGGGGCCGGAGCGCGGGGATCGGGGCCGGAGCGCGGGGCCGGAGCGCGGGGATCGGGGCCGGAGCGCGGGGATCGGGTCCGGAGCGCGGGGCCGGAGCGCGGGGATCGGGGCCGGAGCGCGGGGATCGGGGCCGGAGCGCGGGGATCGGGGCCGGAGCGCGGGGATCGGGGCCGGAGCGCGGGGATCGGGGCCGGAGCGCGGGGATCGGGGCCGCAGCGCGGGGATCGGGGCCGCAGCGCGGGGATCGGGGCCGCAGCGCGGGGATCGGGGCCGCAGCGCGGGGATCGGGGCCGGAGCGCGGGGATCGGGGCCGGAGCGCGGGGATCGGGGCCGGAGCGCGGGGATCGGGGCCGGAGCGCGGGGATCGGGGCCGGAGCGCGGGGATCGGGGCCGGAGCGCGGGGATCGGGGCCGGAGCGCGGGGATCGGGGCCGGAGCGCGGGGATCGGGGCCGGAGCGCGGGGATCGGGGCCGGAGCGCGGGGATCGGGGCCGGAGCGCGGGGATCGGGGCCGGAGCGCGGGGATCGGGGCCGGAGCGCGGGGATCGGGGCCGGAGCGCGGGGATCGGGGCCGGAGCGCGGGGATCGGGGCCGGAGCGCGGGGCCGGAGCGCGGGGTCGGAGCGCGGGGATCGGGGCCGGAGCGCGGGGATCGGGGCCGGAGCGCGGGGATCGGGGCCGGAGCGCGGGGATCGGGGCCGGAGCGCGGGGCCGGGGATCGGGGCCGGGGATCGGGGCCGGAGCGCGGGGCCGGAGCGCGGGGCCGGAGCGCGGGGATCGGGGCCGGAGCGCGGGGATCGGGTCCGGAGCGCGGGGATCGGGGCCGGAGCGCGGGGATCGGGGCCGGAGCGCGGGGATCGGGGCCGGAGCGCGGGGATCGGGGCCGGAGCGCGGGGATCGGGGCCGGAGCGCGGGGATCGGGGCCGGAGCGCGGGGATCGGGGCCGGAGCGCGGGGATCGGGGCCGGAGCGCGGGGATCGGGGCCGGAGCGCGGGGATCGGGGCCGGAGCGCGGGGATCGGGGCCGCAGCGCGGGGATCGGGGCCGCAGCGCGGGGATCGGGGCCGCAGCGCGGGGATCGGGGCCGCAGCGCGGGGATCGGGGCCGCAGCGCGGGGATCGGGGCCGCAGCGCGGGGATCGGGGCCGGAGCGCGGGGATCGGGGCCGGAGCGCGGGGATCGGGGCCGGAGCGCGGGGATCGGGGCCGGAGCGCGGGGACGGAGCGCGGGGATCGGGGCCGGAGCGCGGGGATCGGGGCCGGAGCTCGGCGATCGGGGCCGGAGCGCGGGGATCGGGGCCGGAGCGCGGGGATCGGGGCCGGAGCGCGCGGATCGGGGCCGGAGCGCGGGGATCGGGGCCGGAGCGCGGGGATCGGGGCCGGAGCGCGGGGATCGGGGCCGGAGCGCGGGGATGGGGGCCGGAGCGCGGGGATGGGGGCCGGAGCGCGGGGATGGGGGCCGGAGCGCGGGGATGGGGGCCGGAGCGCGGGGATGGGGGCCGGAGCGCGGGGATGGGGGCCGGAGCGCGGGGATGGGGGCCGGAGCGCGGGGATGGGGGCCGGAGCGCGGGGATGGGGGCCGGAGCGCGGGGATGGGGGCCGGAGCGGGGGATGGGGGCCGGAGCGGGGGATCGGGGCCGGAGCGCGGGGATCGGGGCCGGAGCGCGGGGATCGGGGCCGGAGCGCGGGGATCGGGGCCGGAGCGCGGGGATCGGGGCCGGAGCGCGGGGATCGGGGCCGGAGCGCGGGGATCGGGGCCGGAGCGCGGGGCCGGAGCGCGGGGATCGGGGCCGGAGCGCGGGGATCGGGGCCCGAGCGCGGGGATCGGGGCCCGAGCGCGGGGATCGGGGCCGCAGCGCGGGGATCGGGGCCGGAGCGCGGGGATCGGGGCCGGAGCGCGGGGATCGGGGCCGGAGCGCGGGGATCGGGGCCGGAGCGCGGGGATCGGGGCCGGAGCGCGGGGATCGGGGCCGGAGCGCGGGGAACGGGGCCGGAGCGCGGGGATCGGGGCCGGAGCGCGGGGATCGGGGCCGGAGCGCGGGGATCGGGGCCGGAGCGCGGGGATCGGGGCCGGAGCGCGGGGATCGGGGCCGGAGCGCGGGGATCGGGGCCGGAGCGCGGGGATCGGGGCCGGAGCGCGGGGATCGGGGCCGGAGCGCGGGGATCGGGGCCGGAGCGCGGGGATCGGGGCCGGAGCGCGGGGATCGGGGCCGGAGCGCGGGGATCGGGGATCGGGGCCGGAGCGCGGGGCCCGGGGATCGGGGCCGGAGCGCGGGGATCGGGGCCCGAGCGCGGGGATCGGGGCCGGAGCGCGGGGATCGGGGCCGGAGCGCGGGGATCGGGGCCGGAGCGCGGGGATCGGGGCCGCAGCGCGGGGATCGGGGCCGCAGCGCGGGGATCGGGGCCGCAGCGCGGGGATCGGGGCCGCAGCGCGGGGATCGGGGCCGCAGCGCGGGGATCGGGGCCGCAGCGCGGGGATCGGGGCCGCAGCGCGGGGATCGGGGCCGGAGCGCGGGGATCGGGGCCGGAGCGCGGGGCCCGGGGATCGGGGCCGGAGCGCGGGGATCGGGGCCGGAGCGCGGGGATCGGGGCCCGAGCGCGGGGATCGGGGCCGGAGCGCGGGGATCGGGGCCGGAGCGCGGGGATCGGGGCCGGAGCGCGGGGATCGGGGCCGGAGCGCGGGGATCGGGGCCGGAGCGCGGGGATCGGGGCCGGAGCGCGGGGATCGGGGCCGGAGCGCGGGGATCGGGGCCGGAGCGCGGGGATCGGGGCCGGAGCGCGGGGATCGGGGCCGGAGCGCGGGGATCGGGGCCGCAGCGCGGGGATCGGGGCCGGAGCGCGGGGATCGGGGCCGGAGCGCGGGGCCGGAGCGCGGGGATCGGGGCCGGAGCGCGGGGCCGGAGCGCGGGGATCGGGGCCGGAGCGCGGGGATCGGGGCCGGAGCGCGGGGATCGGGGCCCGAGCGCGGGGATCGGGGCCGGAGCGCGGGGATCGGGGCCGGAGCGCGGGGATCGGGGCCGGAGCGCGGGGATCGGGGCCGGAGCGCGGGGATCGGGGCCGGAGCGCGGGGATCGGGGCCGGAGCGCGGGGATCGGGGCCGGAGCGCGGGGAACGGGGCCGGAGCGCGGGGAACGGGGCCGGAGCGCGGGGATCGGGGCCGGAGCGCGGGGATCGGGGCCGGAGCGCGGGGATCGGGGCCGGAGCGCGGGGATCGGGGCCGGAGCGCGGGGATCGGGGCCGGAGCGCGGGGCCCGGGGATCGGGGCTGGAGCGCGGGGCCCGGGGATCGGGGCCGGAGCGCGGGGATCGGGGCCGGAGCGCGGGGCCCGGGGATCGGGGCCGGAGCGCGGGGCCCGGGGATCGGGGCCGGAGCGCGGGGATCGGGGCCGGAGCGCGGGGATCGGGGCCGGAGCGCGGGGATCGGGGCCGGAGCGCGGGGACGGAGCGCTGGGATCGGGGCCCGAGCGCGGGGATCGGGGCCGCAGCGCGGGGATCGGGGCCGGAGCGCGGGGATCGGGGCCGGAGCGCGGGGATCGGGGCCGGAGCGCGGGGATCGGGGCCGGAGCGCGGGGATCGGGGCCGGAGCGCGGGGATCGGGGCCGGAGCGCGGGGATCGGGGCCGGAGCGCGGGGAACGGGGCCGGAGCGCGGGGATCGGGGCCGGAGCGCGGGGATCGGGGCCGGAGCGCGGGGATCGGGGCCGGAGCGCGGGGATCGGGGCCGGAGCGCGGGGATCGGGGCCGGAGCGCGGGGATCGGGGCCGGAGCGCGGGGATCGGGGCCGGAGCGCGGGGATCGGGGCCGGAGCGCGGGGATCGGGGCCGGAGCGCGGGGCCCGGGGATCGGGGCCGGAGCGCGGGGCCCGGGGATCGGGGCCGGAGCGCGGGGATCGGGGCCCGAGCGCGGGGATCGGGGCCGGAGCGCGGGGATCGGGGCCGGAGCGCGGGGATCGGGGCCGCAGCGCGGGGATCGGGGCCGCAGCGCGGGGATCGGGGCCGCAGCGCGGGGATCGGGGCCGCAGCGCGGGGATCGGGGCCGCAGCGCGGGGATCGGGGCCGCAGCGCGGGGATCGGGGCCGGAGCGCGGGGATCGGGGCCGGAGCGCGGGGCCCGGGGATCGGGGCCGGAGCGCGGGGATCGGGGCCGGAGCGCGGGGATCGGGGCCCGAGCGCGGGGATCGGGGCCGGAGCGCGGGGATCGGGGCCGGAGCGCGGGGATCGGGGCCGGAGCGCGGGGATCGGGGCCGGAGCGCGGGGATCGGGGCCGGAGCGCGGGGCCCGGGGATCGGGGCCGGAGCGCGGGGCCCGGGGATCGGGGCCGGAGCGCGGGGATCGGGGCCCGAGCGCGGGGATCGGGGCCGGAGCGCGGGGATCGGGGCCGGAGCGCGGGGATCGGGGCCGCAGCGCGGGGATCGGGGCCGCAGCGCGGGGATCGGGGCCGCAGCGCGGGGATCGGGGCCGCAGCGCGGGGATCGGGGCCGCAGCGCGGGGATCGGGGCCGCAACGCGGGGATCGGGGCCGGAGCGCGGGGATCGGGGCCGGAGCGCGGGGCCCGGGGATCGGGGCCGGAGCGCGGGGATCGGGGCCGGAGCGCGGGGATCGGGGCCCGAGCGCGGGGATCGGGGCCGGAGCGCGGGGATCGGGGCCGGAGCGCGGGGATCGGGGCCGGAGCGCGGGGATCGGGGCCGGAGCGCGGGGATCGGGGCCGGAGCGCGGGGATCGGGGCCGGAGCGCGGGGATCGGGGCCGGAGCGCGGGGATCGGGGCCGGAGCGCGGGGATCGGGGCCGGAGCGCGGGGATCGGGGCCGGAGCGCGGGGATCGGGGCCGCAGCGCGGGGATCGGGGCCGGAGCGCGGGGATCGGGGCCGGAGCGCGGGGCCGGAGCGCGGGGATCGGGGCCGGAGCGCGGGGCCGGAGCGCGGGGATCGGGGCCGGAGCGCGGGGATCGGGGCCGGAGCGCGGGGATCGGGGCCCGAGCGCGGGGATCGGGGCCGGAGCGCGGGGATCGGGGCCGGAGCGCGGGGATCGGGGCCGGAGCGCGGGGATCGGGGCCGGAGCGCGGGGATCGGGGCCGGAGCGCGGGGATCGGGGCCGGAGCGCGGGGATCGGGGCCGGAGCGCGGGGAACGGGGCCGGAGCGCGGGGATCGGGGCCGGAGCGCGGGGATCGGGGCCGGAGCGCGGGGATCGGGGCCGGAGCGCGGGGATCGGGGCCGGAGCGCGGGGATCGGGGCCGGAGCGCGGGGATCGGGGCCGGAGCGCGGGGATCGGGGCCGGAGCGCGGGGCCCGGGGATCGGGGCCGGAGCGCGGGGCCCGGGGATCGGGGCCGGAGCGCGGGGATCGGGGCCGGAGCGCGGGGCCCGGGGATCGGGGCCGGAGCGCGGGGCCCGGGGATCGGGGCCGGAGCGCGGGGATCGGGGCCGGAGCGCGGGGATCGGGGCCGGAGCGCGGGGATCGGGGCCGGAGCGCGGGGATCGGGGCCGGAGCGCGGGGATCGGGGCCGGAGCGCGGGGCCGGAGCGCGGGGATCGGGGCCGGAGCGCGGGGCCGGAGCGCGGGGATCGGGGCCGGAGCGCGGGGATCGGGGCCGGAGCGCGGGGATCGGGGCCCGAGCGCGGGGATCGGGGCCCGAGCGCGGGGATCGGGGCCGGAGCGCGGGGATCGGGGCCGGAGCGCGGGGATCGGGGCCGGAGCGCGGGGATCGGGGCCGGAGCGCGGGGATCGGGGCCGGAGCGCGGGGATCGGGGCCGGAGCGCGGGGAACGGGGCCGGAGCGCGGGGATCGGGGCCGGAGCGCGGGGATCGGGGCCGGAGCGCGGGGATCGGGGCCGGAGCGCGGGGATCGGGGCCGGAGCGCGGGGATCGGGGCCGGAGCGCGGGGATCGGGGCCGGAGCGCGGGGATCGGGGCCGGAGCGCGGGGCCCGGGGATCGGGGCCGGAGCGCGGGGCCCGGGGATCGGGGCCGGAGCGCGGGGATCGGGGCCGGAGCGCGGGGCCCGGGGATCGGGGCCGGAGCGCGGGGCCCGGGGATCGGGGCCGGAGCGCGGGGATCGGGGCCGGAGCGCGGGGATCGGGGCCGGAGCGCGGGGATCGGGGCCGGAGCGCGGGGATCGGGGCCGGAGCGCGGGGATCGGGGCCGGAGCGCGGGGATCGGGGCCGGAGCGCGGGGATCGGGGCCGGAGCGCGGGGATCGGGGCCGGAGCGCGGGGATCGGGGCCGGAGCGCGGGGCCCGGGGATCGGGGCCGGAGCGCGGGGCCCGGGGATCGGGGCCGGAGCGCGGGGATCGGGGCCGGAGCGCGGGGCCCGGGGATCGGGGCCGGAGCGCGGGGCCCGGGGATCGGGGCCGGAGCGCGGGGATCGGGGCCGGAGCGCGGGGATCGGGGCCGGAGCGCGGGGATCGGGGCCGGAGCGCGGGGATCGGGGCCGGAGCGCGGGGATCGGGGCCGGAGCGCGGGGATCGGGGCCGCAGCGCGGGGATCGGGGCCGGAGCGCGGGGATCGGGGCCGGAGCGCGGGGCCGGAGCGCGGGGATCGGGGCCGGAGCGCGGGGCCGGAGCGCGGGGATCGGGGCCGGAGCGCGGGGATCGGGGCCCGAGCGCGGGGATCGGGGCCGCAGCGCGGGGATCGGGGCCGGAGCGCGGGGATCGGGGCCGGAGCGCGGGGATCGGGGCCGGAGCGCGGGGATCGGGGCCGGAGCGCGGGGATCGGGGCCGGAGCGCGGGGATCGGGGCCGGAGCGCGGGGATCGGGGCCGGAGCGCGGGGATCGGGGCCGGAGCGCGGGGAACGGGGCCGGAGCGCGGGGATCGGGGCCGGAGCGCGGGGATCGGGGCCGGAGCGCGGGGATCGGGGCCGGAGCGCGGGGATCGGGGCCGGAGCGCGGGGATCGGGGCCGGAGCGCGGGGATCGGGGCCGGAGCGCGGGGCCCGGGGATCGGGGCCGGAGCGCGGGGCCCGGGGATCGGGGCCGGAGCGCGGGGATCGGGGCCCGAGCGCGGGGATCGGGGCCGGAGCGCGGGGATCGGGGCCGGAGCGCGGGGATCGGGGCCGGAGCGCGGGGATCGGGGCCGGAGCGCGGGGATCGGGGCCGCAGCGCGGGGATCGGGGCCGGAGCGCGGGGATCGGGGCCGGAGCGCGGGGATCGGGGCCGGAGCGCGGGGCCCGGGGATCGGGGCCGGAGCGCGGGGCCCGGGGATCGGGGCCGGAGCGCGGGGATCGGGGCCCGAACGCGGGGATCGGGGCCGGAGCGCGGGGATCGGGGCCGGAGCGCGGGGATCGGGGCCGGAGCGCGGGGATCGGGGCCGGAGCGCGGGGATCGGGGCCGGAGCGCGGGGATCGGGGCCGGAGCGCGGGGATCGAGGCCGGAGCGCGGGGATCGGGGCCGGAGCGCGGGGATCGGGGCCGGAGCGCGGGGATCGGGGCCGGAGCGCGGGGATCGGGGCCGGAGCGCGGGGATCGGGGCCGGAGCGCGGGGATCGGGGCCGGAGCGCGGGGATCGGGGCCGGAGCGCGGGGATCGGGGCCGGAGCGCGGGGATCGGGGCCGGAGCGCGGGGATCGGGGCCGCAGCGCGGGGATCGGGGCCGGAGCGCGGGGATCGGGGCCGGAGCGCGGGGATCGGGGCCGGAGCGCGGGGATCGGGGCCGGAGCGCGGGGCCCGGGGATCGGGGCCGGAGCGCGGGGCCCGGGGATCGGGGCCGGAGCGCGGGGATCGGGGCCCGAACGCGGGGATCGGGGCCGGAGCGCGGGGATCGGGGCCGGAGCGCGGGGATCGGGGCCGGAGCGCGGGGATCGGGGCCGGAGCGCGGGGATCGGGGCCGGAGCGCGGGGATCGGGGCCGGAGCGCGGGGATCGAGGCCGGAGCGCGGGGATCGGGGCCGGAGCGCGGGGATCGGGGCCGGAGCGCGGGGCCCGGGGCCGGAGCGCGGGGATCGGGGCCGGAGCGCGGGGATCGGGGCCGGAGCGCGGGGATCGGGGCCGGAGCGCGGGGATCGGGGCCGGAGCGCGGGGATCGGGGCCGGAGCGCGGGGATCGGGGCCGGAGCGCGGGGATCGGGGCCGGAGCGCGGGGATCGGGGCCGGAGCGCGGGGATCGGGGCCGGAGCGCGGGGATCGGGGCCGGAGACCGATCAGACCATCCTTTAACCATGTTTCAGTAATGGCCACTAAATCATAGTCATTCACAATGATTTGCGCCATCAACTCATTTACCTTATTCCGAATACTACGAGCATTCAGGTAAAGCACACTTATGTTAGCTTTGATAACTCTGCTTTGAATCTTAACACCTTGATCAGTAACCTCTCCCAAGTTATTTTTCTCTTAACTTTTCTCCTAATTTTCCTTGTCGTTGAACCGATATCTTCATGCAACAACCTGCCGCGTCGCTTTCCATTTATGTTTTTACTTCCCGTTTTATTCCTTTTAGTATTACTGGGTCTATTCACGGAGCTCCCCTCAGTCACTGTACCTTGTACTGTCACCCTTTTTGATTTTTGATTATGGTTTCTCTCCCTTACACTTTCCCCCTTGTCAGAATATCCACGCATGTATATAATGAGATGCAGACAGGCAGTGATTGACACACAGGATGACCAGTAAGCACACAGCACAGTGCAGCCAATCACCAGACAGGACACCACCACTATAAAGCCAGAGGGCACTAGGTTTCCCGCTCTCTCTGGACCCCGCCACTGAGACAGTCAGAGTCCACGAGCTAGCAAGTGCAAACACCATGCGGTAGCGAGTAAGTCTGGTCAGGCTAGTACAAGGTCTCCAGTCAGTTCGGTATAGTGTCGACCCACAGCTGAATATGTATATCAGTTCTATCGTTGAATAAAACAGTGTTGGATCTTCTCCAGTGTTAGACGTCTGCTTCTAGCTTCCCTGCATCGAGTGCAGTCCACATCGAACCTACCTGCCTAATACATTATGGTACCGGAGTGATACTGATCTTGACGGACCTTCCTCGAGTGAATAAGCATTGACCAGCGAGCAGCCATCCGGTGAATTGGAAAACATCCAGCCTCCTCCGCATCTCCGGCAACTGGAAAATCTTCAGGCAAAAGTTCCTCTTGTACATCGAGGCCTCCAACCTCGAAGCAGCATCGGATGCCAGGAAGATCGCGCTATTTCTCTCTACCGCGGGGGACCACGCCATCCACATCTACAACTCCCTTACGTTCGCTGACGGCGAAGGCAGAACGAAATTCCAAACAGTCCTGCTGAAGTTTGACAGCCACTGCGACATTGAGGTGAATGAGAGCTTTGAAAGGTACGTTTTCCAGCAGAGGCTTCAGGGTAAGGATGAACCTTTTCAGTCCTTCGTCACCCATCTCCGCATCCTCGCGCAGTCATGTAACTATGACTCGACGGCTGATTCCATGATCAGGGATCAGATCGTTTTCGGGGTCCACTCCGACTCCCTTCGGCAGCAGCTCCTGAAAGTCAAACAGTTGACCCTCTCTGTGGCTATCGAGACGTGCGTTGTCCATGAGCATGCTAAGAATTGTTACTCCCACATCAGGGCGGCAGAAACTGTGAAGCTGGCCCCCACGAGGCGGAACGGGTGCAGGCCATTGCACAAATGCAGGGCCTGAGCATCGAGGAGAGTGGCCGTTTTACACGCTTTTCCCGGGTCCCTGTGCATGCGCGCCACGACCGAGTGGACGATGAGCCCGACAACGCAGGTGCGTATGTCGACCGACCGCACTGCGCATGTGCGATGGCGCACGGAACGCGCAGACGTCGGCGTCATGACGTGTCCGAATTGTGGCTCTGCCCATTTAAAGCGACAATGTCTGGCAAAAGGACGCCGGTGTCTACAGTGTGGCAAGCTTGGCCACTACACAGCCCTTTGCAGATCTGCTCCACCGCTCAGCAGCCAGCGATCCCAGCTGAGGCGCAGAAGTGTCCGCTCAATACAACAAGGCATGCCAGAGTACGATCCCGACAGGCCAATGGACCCTGATGCTGAGTGCCTCAAGTCCCCATACCGGGTGGGCATCATAACTACACATGCGCTGCCTTCCACCACAACGGCGAAACGCCTCTCGATCCTCAGTGTGGATCCCGACGACGAGTGGTGTGCTGTCCTCACAGTTAACAAGGCTCGCATCCGGTTCAAACTGGACACCGGCGCATCAGCGAACCTCATCTCGAAATCCGACCCCGACACCATCCGCTCCAGACCAAGCATTCTTGCCACCGGCCTGCCAGCCCCTTGACTACAATGGCAGTGCCATAGCTGCCAGTGGCTCCTGTCAACTAGGGGTATCCAACAAGGCGATCAAGGCAACGCTGCAGTTTGAAATCGTCGGGCCTGACAGGGCGTCCCTGCTCGATGCTCGAGCCTGCAAGCTCCTGAACCTGGTACAGCGAGTCCACACCATGTCGTCATCACCGGCAATGGCCTCGCCTGATGGAAACTTGCAAGCCGACATAGATGACATTATCACGCAGTACCACAGCGTATTCGATGGAATGGGCACGCTCCCATACCGATACAGAATCCTGCTCAAGCCGAACGCCATCCCTGTAATCCATGCACCATGCCGGGTGCCGGCACCCCTCAAGGATCGTCTGAAGAAGCAATTACAGGACCTCCAAGACCAGGGCATCATATCGAAGGTCACAGAGCCAACAGACTGGGTCAGCTCCGTGGTCTGCGTAAAGAAGCCGTCAGGGGAGCTTCGTATTTGCATTGACCCTAAGGATCTAAACCGCAACATCATGCGGGAGCATTACCCGATAACAAAACGGAGTTGACCAGTGAGATGGCTCATGCCAAATTCTTTACTAAGCTGGACCCCTCCAAGGGTTTTTGGCAAATACAGCTGGACGCGTCCAGTCGCACGCTGTGCACGTTCAACACCCCGTTCGGTCGCTACTGCTACAACCGGGTGCCTTTTGGGATCATACCTGCCTCCAAAGTATTTCACCGCATCATGGAGCAGATGATGGAAGGCATCAAGGGGGTGCCAGTGTACGTTGACGACGTAATTATCTGGTCCACATGCCCCAGGAACACATCGCTCGCCTCAAGAAGGTATTCCAGAGAATTCAGGAACATGGTCTCCAGCTCAACAGGGCCAAGTGCTCATTTGGTCAATCAGATATTAAGTTCCTGGGCGACCACATCTCGCAGCAGGGCATGCGGCCAGATGCCGACAAGGTCTCGGCGATCAACCCCATGAAGACCCCAGAGGAAAAAAGGAGGTCCTCCGCTTCCTCGGAATGGTCAACTTCCTCGGGAAATTCATTCCCAATATGGCATCCCACACCACGGCCCTCCACCATCTCGTCAAAAAGTCGAATGAATTCCAGTGGCTGCCCACGCATGAAGAGGAATGGCGCGAGCTGAAAGCAAAGCTCACCACAGCCCCGGTTCTAGCGTTCTTCGACCCAACCAAGGAAACCAAGATATCGACTGATGCAAGCCTGGACGGCATTGGGGCGGTGCTCCTCCAGCGAGATGACTCCTCGTCCTGGGCTCCAGTGGCGTATGTCTCCAGGGTCATGACGCCCACTGAGCAACGGTACACTCAGATTGAGGAGGAGTGTCTGGGCCTCCTGACAGGGATAGTCAAGTTTCACGACTACGTTTAGGCCTGCCAAAATTCACAGTAGAAACGGACCACAGGCCTCTAGTCCATATAATCCAGAAGGATTTAAATGACATGACACCTCGGTTACAGCGAATTAGTCTTAAGCTACGCCGCTACGACTTCGAACTTGTCTACACGCCAGATAAAGAGCTGATCGTTGCAGATGCACTATCCAGGTCCATTACCACACCGTGTGAACAAAGTGACTTCATCTGCCACATAGAAGCCCAAGTGCAGTTGTGTGCCACCGTGGGCAGCACGGTAGCACAAGTGGATAGCACTGTAGCTTCACAGCGCCAGGGTCCCAGGTTCGATTCCCCGCTGGGTCACTGTCTGTGCGGAGTCTGCACGTTCTCCCCGTGTCTACGTGGGTTTCCTCCGGGTGCTCCGGTTTCCTCCCACAGTCCAAAGATGTGCAGATTAGGTGGATTGACCATGATAAATTGCCCTTAGTGACCAAAAAGGTTAGGAGGGGTTATTGGGTTACGGGGATAGGGTGGAAGTGAGGGCTTAAGTGGGTCGGTGCAGACTCGATGGGCTGAATGGCCTCCTTCTGCACTGTATGTACTACTACTACTACTACAACCTTCCGGGCTCTGACGAACGGGTGGTCCAAATTCGTGAGGAGACGGCCAAGGATCCTCTGCTGCAGCGGGTGATGCAGCACCTCAGCAATGGCTGGCAGAAGGGACAATGTCCCCAGTTCTATAACGTTAAAGACGACCTGACGGTGGTGGAGGGAATCCTTCTGAAACTCGACAGGATCGTAATTCCTCAGAGCATGAGTGCTATGGTGCTGGGCCAACTCCATGAGGGTCACCTTGGGGTCGAGAAATGCTGACGCAGAGCTCGGGAGGTGGTCTATTGGCCGGGCATCAGCCAGGACATTGCCGACACAGTCCTCAATTGCCCTACCTGTCAGAAGTTTCAACCGGCTCAACCCAAGGAAACGTTGCAGCAGCACGAGATTGTGACCTCTCCGTGGTCCAAAGTAGGTGTAGACCTTTTCCACGCCTGGGGGCGTGACTACGTACTCCTGGTCGACTACTTCTCCAGTTACCCAGAAGTGGTGAAACTGTCCGACCTCACGTTGAAGGCAGCAATCAAAGCCTGCAAAGAAACGTTCGCCAGGCAAGGGATACCGCTCACGGTAATGAGCGACAACGGTCCTTGCTTTTACAGCCAGGAATTGTCTGACTTTGCACAGTCCTACAACTTCCGTCACGTTACCTCCAGTCCCCACTCCCCGCAGTCAAACGGGAAGGCCGAGAAAGGGGTCCACATTGTCAAGCGGTGGCTGTGCAAAGCTGCAGACTCAGGCTCCGACTTCAACCTGGCGATGCTGGCATACAGGGCGACCCCACTGTCCACTGGGTTGTCTCCAGCCCAGATGCTCATGAATCGCACTCTGAGGACCACAGTTCCAGCCATCCACGTTCCCGACTTTGACCACCTCACGGTCTTACAGAAAATGCAGCAGTCACGGGCCCAACAGAAGGCCACATACGATGCCCATGCCACAGATCTACCCGAGCTGGCCCCAACTGATCATGTTCGCGTACAGTTGCCTGAGGGCAGCTGGTCAGCCACAGCTGTTGTGATCAAACAAGTGGCCTCAAGATCATTCCTTGTCCGCATGGCTGATGGCTCCCAGCGCAACAGACGGGCACTGCGAAGAGTTCCACGCCCGCTACCTGACCAAAGAGCCCCGCCGCCTACGATGCTTCCTCCAGACGTACCCTGCCACGAGGCCACCGATCTACCAGCAATCCTGCCAGCCCACGCGACCACCGCAATGGCAGCAATCCCACCTATCCACGTGCAGACGGCTCCTGATCCGCCTCTGTGGCGATCGACAAGAATTCGTCGCCCGCCACAAAGACTGAATCTGTAGACTGAACTTTTGTACATTTCGTGACTTCATCGATTTAACCTCCGTAAATATGGTTTCATTTGCCATGTATCTGCACCATCGACACCTTCCTATGTATATACGTTCATTTAGACACCTTTTGTATATAGTCAGGCATACATACATATATATATATTTTTTTTAAATATATTTTATTGAAAATTTTTTCCAAACAACAATTTTTCCCTCTTACAAAGCAAACGAAACATTAACAAAACAGAAATTTTTAACAATACACAGGTAACAAAACCCCATTGTCTATTGACCTAAACTAAACTAACCCCCCCCCCCGGGTTGCTGCTGCTGGTCATCTGTCTTCCCTCTAACGTTCCCCTAGGTAGTCGAGAAATGGCTGCCACCGCCTGGTGAACCGTTGAGCCGATCCTCTCAGGGCAAACTTTATCTGCTCCAGTTTAATGAACCCCGCCATATCATTTACCCAGGCCTCCAGTCCGGGGGGTTTCGCCTCCTTCCACGAGTAGGATCCTGCGCCGGGCTACTAGGGACGCAAAGGCCACAACATCGGCCTCTTTCGCCTCCTGCACTCCCGGCTCTTCCGCAACTCCAAATAGAGCTAACACCCAGCCTGGTTTGACCCGGGCCTTCACCACCTGCGAAATCACTCCCGTCACTCCCTTCCAATACCCTTCCAGTGCCGGGCACGCCCAAAACATATGTGCGTGGTTTGCCAGGCTCCCGCCACACCTCCCACATTTGTCCTCCACTCCAAAGAACCTGCTCAATCTTGCTCCCGTTATGTGTGCTCTATGTAGCACCTTAAATTGAATCAGGCTAAGCCTGGCGCATGAGGAAGAGGAATTTACCCTGCTTAGGGCATCAGCCCACATACCCTCCTCTTATCTCCTCCCCTAATTCTTCTTCCCACTTTCCTTTTAGTTCGCCCACCAACTCCTCCCCCTCTTCCCTCATCTCTCTATAAATCTCTGACACCTTGCCCTCTCCGACCCACACCCCTGAAAGCACCCTGTCCTGTATCCCCTGTGTCGGGAGCAACGAAAATTCCCTCACCTGTTGTCTAGTAAACGCCCTCACCTGCATATATCTCAAGAAATTCCCCCGGGGTAACTTATACTTTTCCTCCAATGCTCCCAAGCTCACAAAAGTCCCATCTATAAATAAATCTCCCACCTTCCTAATTCCCAACTGGTACCAGCTCTGAAATCCTCCATCCATTCTTCCTGGGGCGAACCTATGGTTGTTCCTGATAGGGGACCCCACCAGGGCTCCCCGCACCCCTCTCTGTCGCCTCCACTGTCCCCAGATATTCAGTGTTGCCGCCACCACCGGGTTTGTGGTAAACTTTTTAGGTGAGAACGGTAGCGGCGCCGTCACCAGCGCCTCTAAACTTGTCCCTTTACAGGACTTTCTCTCCAGTCTTTTCCACGCCGCTCACTCACCCTCCATCATCCATCTACGTATCATTGCCACATTGGCGGCCCAATAGTAATCACCCAAGTTCGGTAGTGCCAGTCCTCCTCTGTCCCTACTACGCTGAAGGAACCCCCTCCTTACTCTCGGAACTTTCCCTGCCCACACGAAGCTCGTGATGCTCCTATCTATTTTATTAAAAAAGGTCTTAGTGATTAGTATAGGGAGACATTGAAATACAAATAAGAACCTCGGGAGGACCATCATCTTAATCGCTTGCACCCTGCCCGCCAGCGATAGAGGCTGCATGTCCCACCTCTTGAAGTCCTCCTCCATTTGTTCTACCAGCTGTGTCAGATTAAGTCTGGGCAATGTTCCCCAGCTCCTAGCGATCTGAATCCCCAGGTATCGGAAGTTTCTTTCCACTTTCCTTAGCGGTAAGCCTTCTATCTCTCTACTCTGGTCCCCTGGATGTATCACAAATAATTCACTCTTCCCCATGTTTAGCCTATACCCCGAGAAATCCCCGAACCTCCTCAAAATTCTCATAACCTCTATCATCCCCCCCACTGGGTCCGACACGTATAACAATAGGTCATCTGCGTATAACGAGACTCGGTGTTCTTCTCCCCCTCTAATCACCCTCTCCATTTCCTGGAGTTTCTCAACGCCATGGCCCAGAGGTTCAATTGCCAACGCGAACAACCATGGAGACAGCGGGCATCCCTGTCTTGTTCCACTATATAATCGGAAATACTCCGATCTATGTCGACCTGTAACTACGCTTGCCGTTGGAGCCCCATAAAGAAGTCTAACCCAGCTAATAAACCCGTTCCCAAACCCAAACCTCCTTAACACTTCCCATAAATACTCCCACTCCACCCTATCAAATGCCTTCTCTGCGTCCATTGCCGCCACTATCTCTGCCTCCCCTCCACCGGGGGCATCATTATCACCCCTAATAGTCGTCGCACGTTAACATTCAGTTGTCTCCCTTTTACGAACCCTGTCTGGTCTTCGTGCACCACCCCCGGGACACAATCCTCTATCCTCGATGCCAGTACCTTTGGCGTCCACGTTCAATAGTGAAATAGGTCTATAGGACCCGCACTGCAACGGATCTTTGTCCCTCTTCAAAATTAGCGATATCGTCGCCTCCGACATTGTCGGGGGTAGTGTCCCCCCTTCCCTGGCCTCATTGAACGTCCTCGCCATCAACGGGGCCAACAAGTCCACATATTTTCTGTAATATTCCACCGGGAACCCGTCTGGCCCCGGGGCCTTCCCTGCTTGCATGCTTCCCAGTCCCTTAATAACCTCGTCCACTTCAATTGGTGCCCCCAGGCCTACCACCTCCTGCTCCTCCACTTTCGGGAACCTCAATTGGTCCAGGAACTGCCACATCCCCTCCTCTCCCTCTGGGGGTTGAGACCTATACAGTTCCTCATAGAAGGTCTTGAACACCTCATTTATCTTTCCTGCCCTTCGCACCGTGTCTCCCCTTTCGTCTCTAATTCCTCCTATCTCCCTCGCTGCTGCCCTCTTTCGCAATTGATGCACCAACAGGCGACTAGCCTTTTCCCCATATTCATACCTCCTCCCCTGTGCCTTCCTCCACAGTACCTCCGCCTTTCTGGTGGTCAGAAGGTCAAACTCCGTCTGGAGTCGTCTCCTCTCCCTGTACAGTTCCTCCTCCGGGAAATTCCCTGTCCACCCTTAAAATCTCCCCCAGTAATCTTTCCCTTTCCTTGGCCTCTGTTTTCCTTTTGTGGGCCCCAATAGAGATCAGCTCTCCTCTGACCACCGCTTTTAATGCTTCCCAGACCACTCCCACAGGGACCTCGCCGTCGTCATTGACCTCCAGGTATCTCTCAATACACCCCCGCACACGTGCACACACTCCCTCATCCGCCATCAGTCCCACATCTAATCGCCAGTGTTCTCTGCTCCCTGTCCTCTCCTACTTCCAAGTCCACCCAATGTGGGGCATGATCCGAAACCGCTATGGCTGAGTACTCAGCTTCTTCCACCCTAGAGATCAACGACCTTCCCAACACAAAAAAATCTATCCGGGAGTACACTTTATGGACATGGGAGAAGGAGGAAAACTCCCTAGCCCTAGGTCTAAGAAATCGCCATGGATCCACTCCCCCCATTTGGTCCATAAACCCCTTAAGTACCTTGGCCGCTGCCGGCCTTCTTCCGGTCCTTGAGCTGGATCTATCTAGCCCCGGGTCCAGCACCGTATTAAAGTTCCCTCCTAAAATCAAGTTTCCTGCCTCCAGGTCCGGAATACGCCCCAGCATCCTTCTCATGAATCCCGCATCGTCCCAATTTGGGGCATACACATTAACCAACACGACCTCCATTCCCTCCAGCCTACCACTCACCATTACATATCTACCTCCGCTATCTGCTACGATGTTCTTTGCTTCAAATGCTACCCGTTTCCCCACCAAAATGGCCACCCCTCTGTTCTTTGCGTCCAGTCCTGAATGGAACACCTGTCCCACCCATCCTTTCCTTAGCCTAACTTGGTCCGCCACCTTTAGGTGCGTCTCTTGGAGCATAACCACGTCAGCCCTTAGTCCTTTCAAATGCGCGAGCACTCGGGCCCTTTTTATCGGTCCGTTCAGGCCTCTCACGTTCCACGTGATCAGCCTCACTAGGGGGATACCTGCCCCATCCCGTGTCGACTAGCCATTACCTTCTTGAGGCCAGTCCCATATCCCGCCTCCGCGCTCCCGCTCGCTCCCCCAGCGTCGCACACCATCCCCGCCCACCCACTCTTTAGCCATTTCCTTTTGGATTTCCGCAGCAGCAACCCAGTTGTCCCCCCCCCCTCCCCCTCCCCCAATAGATCCCTATCTAGCATGATTGCTCCCCCCATATCACTTCCGTAAGTCAGCTGACTTCAACTGACCCCGGCTACTCCTGCTCGCTCCTCGGCCCCCCCGGTGTGAGGAAACTCCCATCCGCCTTGCGCCTGTTTTCCCGCCTTATTCTTTCTGGCGCGGGAACATCCCTTTACCTGACCCGCCTCTCATGGCGCAGCTCCCTTTCCCCTCCCCCTCTCCTTCCCCATTCTCCGACTATGTCCCGTCTTTCCCCCCTCACCGGCGCCCACATTTCCCCAATGTCTCCCCCCTTCCCTGTTTACTTCTCAATTAACTTCCACCTTAACATTAACAAAAACAATAACAATAACAGTTCCCTGCAGCATCAGTCCCTCAGTTCCGGTCCAATTTCTCTTCTTTGATGAAGGACCATGCTTCCTCCGCCGTCTCGAAATAATAGTGTCTCTCCTGATGCGTGACCCATAGTCTTGCCGGCTGCAGCATCCCAAACTTCACCTTCCTTTTATGCAACACCTCTTTGGCTCGGTTGAATCTCGCCCTCCTTCTCGCCACCTCCGCACTCCAATCCTGGTAGATCCGTACCACCGCATTCTCCCATCTGCTACTGCGCACCTTTTTAGCCCATCTCAGGACCTCTTCTCTGACCTGAAGGCGGTAAAATCGCACGATTATCGCCCTCGGTGGTTCTCCCGCTTTTGGTCTTCTCGCCGGAATCCGATTTGCCCACTCCACCTCCATGGGGCCCGCAGGGGCCTCAGCAGCCATCAGTGAGCTCAGCATCTTACTCGCGTACGCTCCACAGTCCACTCCTTCCACACCCTCAGGGAGACCTAGTATCCGAAGGTTCTTCCTTCGCGCTCCGTTTTCTAGGGCCTCGATCCTTTCCGCACACTTTATATGAAGTGCCTCGTGCGTCTGAGTCTTAACCGCCAGGCCCAGGATCTCGTCCTCAATATCTGTCACCTTCTGCTCCACCACGCGGCGCTCAGTCTCCTGGGTCTTTAATGTCTCCTTGAGCCCCTCAATTGCCTATAGCATCGGGGTCAGCACCTCCCTCTTCAGCAGCTCCACGCACCGTCTCACGATTTCATCCTGCTCAGGCCCCCATGTCGCCTGCGCTTTCTCCGCCGCCATCTTGTACTTCTCTCTTTCTGACCCTTTGGTCGACGATTCCTCGCGCTGCAGCCGCCGCCGCCGGTTTTTTCCTCCTTCGTTTGGGGGGGGACTCCCTTCTCACACACCCCACACCGGGTTGCGTCGTCGAAAAATTCCCCGTTGGGGCTCTTAAAAGAGCCCGAAGGTCCGTCGGAGCTGGAGCCGCCGAAGGGTGCAGCTAGCTCGGCATCACCGCAGCCGGAAGTCCCTTCAGTGGCCTTGATGAGGTCTTTTCACAGTTGTTCCCTCTGCTGCTAGAATTCACCTTTGATACAAGCCCTCAGGTCAGCTTGCAGCTTTAAGCTTGCCCTTCCCCCGCCTGCATGCTGGAAGAGGCCCTGTTTATCCTGCAGTTGCAGCCAAATCTTTTACTGTTTCTGCCGTGTCTGGCAACCCAGAGACATACCCTTCCTGGGGGACACTGTCGGGGGAATGCTGCAGCCTTCTTCCCACACCGGGAAATGGCAAACAAATGCCGTGGGGGCCCTGTAAAAGAGCCCAAAAGTCCGTTCCAAGCAGGAGCTACCGAATATGCAACCTAGCTCTGCATAGCCGCACCCGGAAGTGCATATATATATATATATATATATATTTACGCACGCACACCTTAGTATTTATTTATCTAAAGAAAAAGGGGGGAGATGTCATAATATCCACTCATGTATATAATGAGATGCAGACAGGCAGTGATTGACACACAGGATGACCAGTAAGCACACAGCACAGTGCAGCCAATCACCAGACAGGACACCACCACTATAAAGCCAGAGGGCACTAGGTTTCCCGCTCTCTCGGGACCCAGCCACTGAGACAATCAGAGTCCACGAGCTAGCAAGTGCAAACACCATGCGGTAGCTAGTAAGTCTGGTCAGGCTACTACAAGGTCTCCAGTCAGTTCAGTATAG
Source organism: Scyliorhinus torazame (assembly GCF_047496885.1). Lineage (NCBI taxonomy): Eukaryota > Metazoa > Chordata > Chondrichthyes > Carcharhiniformes > Scyliorhinidae > Scyliorhinus > Scyliorhinus torazame. The sequence continues at coordinate 351,437,746 of NC_092710.1, read as the reverse complement.
TGTCGACCCACAGCTGAATATGTATGTCAGTTCTATCGTTGAATAAAACAGTGTTGGATCTTCTCCAGTGTTAGACGCATGTTTCCAGCTTCCCTGCATCGAGTGCAGTCCACATCGAACCAACCTTCCTAACACATCACCCCTTACTGCCATTTGTTTCTGTCCCTGTTTTACAACCTTCCGACTTCCTGCATCGGATCCCATCCCCCTGCCACATTAGTTTAAACTCTCCCCAACAGCTCTAGCAAATAGACATCCGTTCCAGTCCTGCCCAGGTGTAACCCGTCCAGTTTGTACAGGTCCCACCTCCCCCAGAACCGGTCCCAATGTCCCAGGAATCTGAAACCCTCCCCCTGACACCATCCCTTCAGCCACGTATTCATCCTATATATCCTGTCATTTCTACTCTGACTAGCATGTGGCACCGGTAGTAATCCTGAGATCACTACCTTCGAGGTCTGATTTCTTAACTTCCTTCCTAGCTCCCTGTATTCTGCTTTTAGGACCTCAGCGCTTTTTTTACCGATGTCGTTTGTACCGATGTGTACCACGACCACTGGCTGTTCACCCTCCCCCTCCAGAATATCCTGTTCCCGCTTCGAGACATCCTTGACCCTAGCACCAGGGAGGCAACATACCATCCTGGAGTCTCGTTTGCGGCCATAGAAACGCCTGTCTATTCCCCTTCCAATTGAATCCCCTCTAACTATTGCACTGTCACTCTTATCACCCCTCCCCTCTGCAGCAGAACCAACTGTGGTGCCACAAGGTTGGCTGTTGCTGTTTTCCCCTGAGAGGCCATTCCCCTCAACAGTATCCAAAGTGGTATATCGGTTCTGCAGGGGAATGGCCACAGGAGATTCCTGCCTCGCTCTCTTGCTCTGCCTGGTGGTCTCCCATTCCCTTCCTGCCTGCGGTGTGACCACCTCTCTATACGTGCTATCCACGATGCTCTCCGGCTCGCGGATGCTCCACAGTGTCTCCAGCCGCCGCTCCAGCTCTGAAACTCGAGCTTCCAGGAGCTGTAACTGGAGACACTTCCTGCACACATGCTGACGCTGGGGATTGGAACTGTCCCCAGCCTGCCACATGGAGCAAGAGGGGCAGACTATGCCTTGGAGCTGTCCTGCCAAGATTTATTCCTTTAAATTAAAGAAGATACAGAAGTCTGAAGCCCCGCACATCCCGACATAGGAACAGCTTCTTCCCCACAGCTACTAGACTCCTCAACGACTCCCCCTCGGACTGATCTGTTCCCTGTAAGAACACTATTCACGATGCCCTATGCTGCTCTTGCTCATGTATTTGCTTTGTTTGGCCTCTTGTTCCGCACTGTAACCAATCACTTTGTCGATGTACCATTTGTCAATGTACTCTGCTTCTCTGTTGATTGTTCTTTTTTTTTTCTACTGTGTTCGTTCCCTTGGCCACAGAAAAATACGTTTCACTGGACTTGGGTACGTGTGAACATAAATATCATTCAATCTCTGCATCTAACTCCGTGCTGTCCCTGTCCTGGGAGTGTTTGATGAGGACAGTGTAGAGGGAGCTTTACTCTGTACCTAACCCAGTGCTGTACCTGTCCTGGGAGTGTTTGATGGGGACAGTGTAGAGGGAGCTTTACTCTGTACCTAACCCAGTGCTGTACCTGTCCTGGGAGTGTTTGATGAGGACAGTGTAGAGGGAGCTTTACTCTGTACCTAACCCCGGGCTGTACCTGTCCTGGGAGTGTTTGATGGGGACAGTGTAGAGGGACCTTTACTCTGTATCTAACCCTGTGCTGTACCTGTCCTGGGAGTGTTTGATGGGGACAGTGCAGAGGGAGCTTTACTCTGTATCTAACCCCGTGCTGCACCTGTCCTGGGAGTGTTTGATGGGGACAGTGTAGAGGGAGCTTTACTCTGTATCTAACCCCGTGCTGCACCTGTCCTGGGAGTGTTTGATGGGGACAGTGTAGAGGGAGCTTTACTCTGTATCTAACCCCGGGCTGTACCTGTCCTGGGAGTGTTTGATGGGGACAGTGTAGAGGGACCTTTACTCTGTATCTAACCCTGTGCTGTACCTGTCCTGGGAGTGTTTGATGGGGACAGTGTAGAGGGAGCTTTACTCTGTATCTAATCCCGTGCTGTACCTGTCCTGGGAGTGTTTGATGGGGACAGTGTAAAGGGAGATTTACTCTGTATCTAACCCCGTGCTGTCCCTGTCCTGGGAGTGTTTGATGGGGACAGTGTAGAGGGAGCTTTACTCTGTATCTAATCCCGTCCCGTACCTGTCCTGGGAGTGTTTGATGAGGACAGTGTAGAGGGAGCTTTACTCTGTATCTAACCCCGTGCTGTACCTGTCCTGGGAGTGTTTGATGGGGACAGTGTAGAGGGCGCTTTACTCTGTATCTAATCCCGTGCTGTACCTGTCCTGGGAGTGTTTGATGAGGACAGTGTAGAGGGAGCATTACTCTGTATCTAACCCCGTGCTGTACCTGTCCTGGGAGTGTTTGATGGGGACAGTGCAGAGAGAGCTTTACTCTGTATCTAACCCCGTGCTGTACCTGTCCTGGGAGTGTTTGATGGGGACAGTGCAGAGAGAGCTTTACTCTGTATCTAACCCCGTGCTGTATCTGTCCTGGGAGTGTTTGATGGGGACAGTGTAGAGGGAGCTTTACTCTGTATCTAACCCCATGCTGTACCTGTCCTGGGAGTGTTTGATGGGGACAGTGTAGAGGGAGCTTTACTCTGTATCTAATCCCGTGCTGTACCTGTCCTGGGAGAGTTTGATGGGGACAGTGTAGAGGGCGCTTTACTCTGTATCTAACCCCGTGCTGTACCTGTCCTGGGAGTGTTTGATGGGGACAGTGTAGAGGGAGCTTTACTCTGTATCTAATCCCGTGCTGTACCTGTCCTGGGAGTGTTTGATGAGGACAGTGTAGAGGGAGCTTTACTCTGTATCTAACCCCGTGCTGTACCTGTCCTGGGAGTGTTTGATGGGGACAGTGCAGAGGGAGCTTTACTTTGTATCTAACCCGTGCTGTACCCGTCCTGGGAGTGTTTGATGGGGACAGTGTAAAGGGAGATTTACTCTGTATCTAACCCCGTGCTGTCCCTGTCCTGGGAGTGTTTGATGGGGACAGTGTAGAGGGAGCTTTACTCTGTATCTAATCCCGTCCCGTACCTGTCCTGGGAGTGTTTGATGAGGACAGTGTAGAGGGAGCTTTACTCTGTATCTAACCCCGTGCTGTACCTGTCCTGGGAGTGTTTGATGGGGACAGTGTAGAGGGAGCTTTACTCTGTATCTAACCCCGTGCTGTACCTGTCCTGGGAGTGTTTGATGGGGACAGTGTAGAGGGAGCTTTACTCTGTATCTAATCCCGTGCTGTACCTGTCCTGGGAGTGTTTGATGGGGACAGTGTAGAGGGCGCTTTACTCTGTATCTAACCCCGTGCTGTACCTGTCCTGGGAGTGTTTGATGGGGACAGTGTAGAGGGAGCTTTACTCTGTATCTAATCCCGTGCTGTACCTGTCCTGGGAGTGTTTGATGAGGACAGTGTAGAGGGAGCTTTACTCTGTATCTAACCCAGTGCTGTACCTGTCCTGGGAATGTTTGATGGGGACAGTGCAGAGAGAGCTTTACTCTGTATCTAACCCCGTGCTGTATCTGTCCTGGGAGTGTTTGATGGGGACAGTGTAGAGGGAGCTTTACTCTGTATCTAACCCCGTGCTGTACCTGTCCTGGGAGTGTTTGACGGGGACAGTGTAGAGGGAGCTTTACTCTGTATCTAATCCCGTCCTGTACCTGTCCTGGGAGTGTTTGATGAGGACAGTGTAGAGGGAGCTTTACTCTGTATCTAACCCCGTGCTGTACCTGTCCTGGGAGTGTTTGATGGGGACAGTGTAGAGGGAGCTTTACTCAGTATCTAACCCCTTGCTGTACCTGTCCTGGGAGTGTTTGATGGGGACAGTGTAGAGGGAGCTTTACTCTGTATCTAATCCCGTGCTGTACCTGTCCTGGGAGTGTTTGATGGGGACAGTGTAGAGGGCGCTTTACTCTGTATCTAACCCCGTGCTGTACCTGTCCTGGGAGTGTTTGATGGGGACAGTGTAGAGGGAGCCTTACTCTGTATCTAATCCCGTGCTGTACCTGTCCTGGGAGTGTTTGATGAGGACAGTGTAGAGGGAGCTTTACTCTGTATCTAACCCCGTGCTGTACCTGTCCTGGGAATGTTTGATGGGGACAGTGCAGAGAGAGCTTTACTCTGTATCTAACCCCGTGCTGTATCTGTCCTGGGAGTGTTTGATGGGGACAGTGTAGAGGGAGCTTTACTCTGTATCTAACCCCGTGCTGTACCTGTCCTGGGAGTGTTTGATGGGGACAGTGTAGAGGGAGCTTTACTCTGTATCTAATCCCGTGCTGTACCTGTCCTGGGAGTGTTTGATGAGGACAGTGTAGAGGGAGCTTTACTCTGTATCTAACCCCGTGATGTACCTGTCCTGGGAGTGTTTGATGAGGACAGTGTAGAGGGAGCTTTACTCTGTATCTAACACTGTGCTGTACCTGTCCTGGGAGTGTTTGATGAGGACAGTGTAGTGGGAGCTTTACTCTGTATCTAACCCCATGCTGTACCTGTCCTGGGAGTGTTTGATGAGGACAGTGAAGAGGGAGCTTTACTCTGTATCTAACCCTGTGCTGTCCCTGTGCTGGGGGTGTTTGATGGGGACAGTGTAGAGGGAGCTTTACTCTGTATCTAACCCCATGCTGTCCCTGTCCTGGGAGTGTTTGATGGGGACAGTGTAGAGGGAGCTTTACTCTGTACCTAACCCCGTGCTGTACCTGTCCTGGAGTGTTTGATGGGGACAGTGTAGAGGGAGCTTTACTCTGTATCTAACCCTGTGCTGTACCTGTCCTGGGAGTGTTTGATGGGGACAGTGTAGAGGGAGCTTTACTCTGTATCTAACCCTGTGCCGTACCCGGCCTGGGAGTGTTTGATGGGGACAGTGGAGAGGGAGCTTTACTCTATCTAACCCCGTGCTGTAACATCTAACCCATGTGCTATCGTGCCCACCTCTGCCACCTCCGCTGGCAAAGCGTTCCAGACACCCACCACCCTCTGCGTAAAAAACTTTCCACACACATCTCCCTTAAACTTTCCCCCTCTCACCATGAAATCGTGACCCCTTGTAACTGACACCCCCACTCTTCGAAAAAGCTTGTTGCTATCCACCCTGTCCATACCTCTCACAATTTTGTAGAGGAGCTTTACTCTGCATCTAACCCCGTGCTGTACCTGTCCTGGGAGTGTTTGATGGGGACAGTGTAGAGGGAGCTTTACTCTGTATCTAACCCCGTGCTGTCCCTGTCCTGGGAGTGTTTGATGGGGACAGTGTAGAGGGAGCTTTACTCTGTATCTAACCCCGTGCTGTACCTGTCCTGTGAGTGTTTGATGGGGACAGTGTAGAGTGAGCTTTACTCTGTATCTAACCCAGTGCTGTACCTGTCCTGGGAGTGTTTGATGGGGACAGTGCAGAGGGAGCTTTACTCTGTATCTAACCCCGTGCTGTACCTGTCCTGGGAGTGTTTGATGGGGACAGTGTAGAGGGAGCTTTACTCTGTATCTAACCCCGTGCTGTACCTGTCCTGGGAGTGTTTGATGGGGACAGTGTAGAGGGAGCTTTACTCTGTATCTAACCCCGTGCTGTACCTGTCCTGGGAGTGTTTGATGGGGACAGTGTGGAGGGAGCTTTACACTGTATCTAACCCCGTGCTGTACCTGTCCTGGGAGTGTTTGATGGGGACAGTGTAGAGGGAGCTTTACTCTGGGAGTGAGTTCTCCCAGTGAGACAGAGAAGACAGCCAGAGTGAGACAGCAAAGAGTGAGTTTGGGAATTTGAATCGAGGTGGGAATTGAATTGAATTAAATTGAATCAGTAAGGCAGCTGCTTTTAAATTTCAGGAGTTTAAATTAATTTATATTAAGCTAGTATTGGGCATTGGGCAATGTAGGTTAACAAGGGCTGCCCCACCCACTCACATAACTGGTTGGCAGTTAAGTGTCAGTCACTTAAATCTACCTTGATCTAAAAGCAGGTGTGGGAGGGGAGTCAATTCAGGACAGTTTAAAAAGAGCAACTTGTAAACTCACTCCCAGTGAGCCAGAGAAGACAGAGCCAGGAGTGAGACACAGCTAAGAGTGAGTTTGGGAATTTGAATAGAGGTGGGAATTTGAAGCTGGGTGGGGAGGAAGTGCTTTTTATCCCTGGCAAGTGACTGGTAAGTAGTGTTTCTGTTTTTCTGTCTCTTTTCTTTTTTTTTTTTTTTTTATAAATGTTTTATTGAAAATTTTTTCCCAAACAACAATTTTTCCCCTCTTACAAAGCAAACGCAACAATAACAATACAGAAATTTTAAACAATACACAAGTAACAAAACCCCTTTATCTTTGACCTAAACTAAACCCCCCCTCCCCCCCCCCCCCTCCCCCTGGGTTGCTGCTGCTGGTCATCTGTCTTCCCTCTAACGTTCCCCTAGGTAGTCGAGAAATGGCTGCCACCGCCTGGTGAACCCTTGAGCCGATCCTCTCAGGGCAAACTTTATCTGCTCCAGTTTAATGAACCCCGCCATATCATTTACCCAGGCCTCCAGTCCGGGGGGTTTCGCCTCCTTCCACATGAGTAGGATCCTGCGCCGGGCTACTAGGGACGCAAAGGCCACAACGTCGGCCTCTTTCGCCTCCTGCACTCCCGGCTCTTCCGCAACTCCAAATAGAGCTAACCCCCAGCCTGGTTTGACCCGGGCCTTCACCACCCGCGAAATCACTCCCGTCACTCCCTTCCAATACCCTTCCAGTGCCGGGCATGCCCAAAACATATGTGCGTGGTTTGCCGGGCTCCCGCCACACCTCCCACATTTGTCCTCCACTCCAAAGAACCTGCTCAATCTTGCTCCCGTTATGTGTGCTCTATGTAGCACCTTAAATTGAATCAGGCTAAGCCTGGCGCATGAGGAAGAGGAATTTACCCTGCTTAGGGCATCAGCCCACATACCCTCCTCTATCTCCTCCCCTAGTTCTTCTTCCCACTTTCCTTTTAGTTCGCCCACCGACTCCTCCCCCTCTTCCCTCATCTCTCGGTAAATCTCTGACACCTTGCCCTCTCCGACCCACACCCCTGAAAGCACCCTGTCCTGTATCCCCTGTGTCGGGAGCAATGGAAATTCCCTCACCTGTTGTCTAGTAAATGCCCTCACCTGCATATATCTCAAGAAATTTCCCCGGGGCAACTTATACTTTTCCTCCAATGCTCCCAAGCTCGCAAAAGTCCCATCTATAAATAAATCTCCCACCCTCCTAATTCCCAACTGGAACCAGCTCTGAAATCCTCCATCCATTCTTCCTGGGGCGAACCTATGGTTGTTCCTGATTGGGGACCCCACCAGGGCTCCCCGCACCCCTCTCTGTCGCCTCCACTGTCCCCAGATATTCAATGTTGCCGCCACCACCGGGTTCGTGGTAAACTTTTTAGGTGAGATCGGTAGCGGCGCCGTCACCAGCGCCTCTAAACTCGTCCCTTTACAGGACTTTCTCTCCAGTCTTTCCCACGCCGCTCCCTCACCCTCCATCATCCATTTACGTATCATTGCCACATTGGCGGCCCAATAGTAATCGCCCAAGTTCGGTAGTGCCAATCCTCCTCTGTCCCTACTACGCTGAAGGAACCCCCTCCTTACTCTCGGAACTTTCCCTGCCCACACGAAGCTCGTGATGCTCCTGTCTATTTTATTAAAAAAGGTCTTAGTGATTAGTATAGGGAGACATTGAAATACAAATAAGAACCTCGGGAGGACCATCATCTTAATTGCTTGCACCCTGCCCGCCAGCGATAGAGGCTGCATGTCCCACCTCTTGAAGTCCTCCTCCATTTGTTCTACCAACCGTGTCAGATTAAGTCTGGGCAATGTTCCCCAGCTCCTAGCGATCTGAATCCCCAGGTATCGGAAGTTTCTTTCCACTTTCCTTAGAGGCAAGCCTTCTATCTCTCTACTCTGGTCCCCTGGATGTATCACAAATAATTCACTCTTTCCCATGTTTAGCCTATACCCCGAGAAATCCCCGAACCCCCTCAAAATTCGCATAACCTCTATCATTCCCCCCGTTGGGTCCGACACGTATAACAATAGGTCATCCGCATATAACGAGACTCGGTGTTCTTCTCCCCCTCTAATCACCCCTCTCCATTTCCTGGAGTCTCTCAACGCCATGGCCAGAGGTTCAATTGCCAACGCGAACAACAATGGAGACAGCGGGCATCCCTGTCTTGTTCCCCTATATAGTCGGAAATACTCCGATCTATGTCGACCTGTAACTACGCTTGCCGTTGGAGCCCCATAAAGAAGTCTAACCCAGCTAATAAACCCGTTCCCAAACCCAAACCTCCTTAACACTTCCCATAAATACTCCCACTCCACCCTATCAAATGCCTTCTCTGCGTCCATTGCCGCCACAATCTCTGCCTCCCCCTCCACTGGGGGCATCATTATCACCCCTAATAGTCGTCGCACGTTAACATTCAGTTGTCTCCCTTTTACGAACCCTGTCTGATCTTCGTGCACCACCCCCGGGACACAGTCCTCTATCCTCGATGCCAGTACCTTTGCCAACAATTTGGCGTCCACATTCAACAATGAAATGGGTCTATAGGACCCGCACTGCAACGGATCTTTATCCCTCTTCAAAATTAACGATATCGTCGCCTCCGACATCGTCGGGGGTAGCGTCCCCCCTTTCCTGGCCTCATTGAACGTCCTCACCATCAACGGGGCCAACAAGTCCACATATTTTCTGTAATACTCCACCGGGAACCCGTCTGGTCCTGGGGCCTTCCCTGCTTGCATGCTTCCCAGTCCCTTAATAACCTCGTCCACCCCAATCGGTGCCCCCAGGCCTACCACCCCCCGCTCCTCCACTTTCGGGAACCTCAATTGGTCCAGGAACTGCCGCATCCCCTCCTCTCCCTCTGGGGGTTGAGACCTATACAGTTCCTCATAGAAGGTCTTGAACACCTCATTTATCTTTCCTGCCCTTCGCACCGTGTCTCCCCTTTCGTCTCTAATTCCTCCTATTTCCCTCGCTGCTGCCCTCTTTCGCAATTGATGAGCCAACAGGCGACTCGCCTTTTCCCCATATTCATACCTCCTCCCCTGTGCCTTCCTCCACAGTACCTCCGCCTTTCTGGTGGTCAGAAGGTCAAATTCCGTCTGGAGTCGTCTCCTCTCCCTGTACAATTCCTCCTCCGGGGTCTCTGCAAATTCCCTATCCACCCTTAAAATCTCCCCCAGTAATCTTTCCCTTTCCTTGGCCTCTGTTTTCCTTTTGTGGGCCCCAATGGAGATCAGCTCTCCTCTGACCACCGCTTTTAGTGCTTCCCATACCACTCCCACAGGGACCTCGCCGTCGTCATTGACCTCCAGGTATCTCTCAATACACCCCCGCACTCTTGCACACACTCCCTCATCCGCCATCAGTCCCACATCTAATCGCCAGAGTGTTCTCTGCTCCCTTTCCTCTCCTAATTCCAGGTCCACCCAATGTGGGGCATGATCCGAAACCGCTATGGCTGAGTACTCAGCTTCTTCCACCCTAGAGATCAACGACCTTCCCAAAACAAAAAAATCTATCCGGGAGTACACTTTATGGACATGGGAGAAGAAGGAATACTCCCTAGCCCTAGGTCTAAGAAATCGCCATGGATCCACTCCCCCCATTTGGTCCATAAACCCCTTAAGTACCTTGGCCGCTGCCGGCCTTCTTCCGGTCCTTGAGCTGGATCTATCTAGCCCCGGGTCCAGCACCGTATTAAAGTCCCCTCCTAAAATCAAGTTTCCTACCTCCAGGTCCGGTATACGCCCCAGCATCCGTCTCATAAATCCCGCATCGTCCCAGTTTGGGGCATACACGTTAACCAACACGACCTCCATTCCCTCCAGCCTGCCACTCACCATTACATATCTACCTCCGCTATCTGCTACAATGTTCTTTGCTTCAAATGCGACCTGTTTCCCCACCAAAATGGCCACCCCTCTATTCTTTGCGTCCAGTCCTGAGTGGAACACCTGTCCCACCCATCCTTTCCTTAGCCTAACTTGGTCCGCCACCTTTAGGTGCGTCTCTTGGAGCATAACCACGTCTGCCCTTAGTCCTTTCAAATGCGCGAGCACTCGGGCCCTTTTTATCGGTCCGTTCAGGCCTCTCACGTTCCACGTGATCAGCCTCACTAGGGGGCTACCTGCCCCCCTCCCGTGTCGACTAGCCATTACCTTCTCTAGGCCAGTCCCATATCCCGCCTCCGCGCTCCCGCTCGCTCCCCCAGCGTCGCACACCATCCCCGCCCACCCACTCTTTAGCCATTTCCTTTTGGATTTCCGCAGCAGCAACCCAGTTGTCCCCCCCCCCCTTCTCCCTCCCTCCTCCCCTCCCCGCTAGATCTCTTTCTAGCTTGATTGCTCCCCCCATATTACTTCCGTAAGTCAGCTGACTTCAACTGACCCCGGCTACTCCTGCTCACTCCTCGACCTCCCCATGTGGGGAACTCCCATCCGCCTTGCGCCTGTCTTCCCGCCTTATTCTTTCTGGTGCGGGAACATCCCTTTACCTGACCCGCCTCTTATGGCGCAGCTCCCTTTCCCCTCCCCCTCCCCTTCCCCATTCTCCAACTATGTCCCGTCTTTCCCCCCTCACCGGCGCCCACATTTCCCCAATGTCTCCCCCCTTCCCTGTTTACTTCTCAATTAACTTCCACCGTAACATTATCAATAACATTTCCTGCAGCATCAGTCCCTCAGTTCCGATCCAATTTCTCTTCTTTGATGAAGGTCCATGCTTCCTCCGCCGTCTCGAAATAATGGTGTCTCTCCTGATACGTGACCCATAGTCTTGCCGGCTGCAGCATCCCGAACTTCACCTTCCTTTTATGCAACACCTCTTTGGCTCGGTTGAAGCTCGCCCTCCTTCTCGCCACCTCCGCACTCCAATCCTGGTATACCCGTACCACTGCATTCTCCCATCTGCTACTCCGCACCTTTTTAGCCCATCTCAGGACCTCTTCTCTATCCTTAAGGCGGTAAAATCGCACGATTATCGCCCTGGGTGGTTCTCCCGCTTTTGGTCTTCTCGCCGGAATCCGATTTGCCCACTCCACCTCCAAGGGGCCCGTAGGGGCCTCAGCACCCATCAGTGAGCTCAGCATCGTACTTGCGTACGCTCCACAGTCCACTCCTTCCACACCCTCAGGGAGACCCAGTATCCGAAGGTTCTTCCTTCGCGCTCCATTTTCTAGGGCTTCGATCCTTTCAGTACACTTTTTATGAAGTGCCTCGTGCGTCTGTGTCTTAACCGCCAGGCCCAGGATCTCGTCCTCAATATCTGTCACCTTCTGCTCCACCACACGGAGCTCTGTCTCCTGGGTCTTTAATGTCTCCTTGAGCCCCTCAATTGCCTGTAGCAACGGGGTCAGCACCTCCCTCTTCAGCAGCTCCACGCACCGTCTCACAATTTCATGCTCAGGCCCCCATGTCGCCTGCGCTTTCTCCGCCGCCATCTTGTACTTCTCTCTTTCTGACCCTTTGGTCGACGATTCCTCGCGCTGCAGCCGCCGCCGCCGGTTTTTTCCTCCTTCGTTTGGGGGGGACTCCCTTCTCACACGCCCCACACCGGGTTGCGTCGTCGAAAAATTCCCCGTTGAGGCTCTTAAAAGAGCCCGAAGGTCCGTCGGAGCTGGAGCCGCCGAAGCGTGCGGCTAGCTAGGCATCACCGCAACCGGAAGTCCCTTCAGTGGCCTTGATGAGGTCTTTTCACAGTTGTTCCCTCTGCTGCTAGAATTCACCTTTGATACAGGCCCTCAGGTCAGCTTGCAGCTTTAAGCTTGCCCTTCCCCCGCCTGCATGCTGGAAGAGGCCCTGTTTATCCTGTAGTTGCAGCCAAATCTTTCACTGTTTCTGCGTGTGTCTGGCAACCAAGAGACATACCCTTCCTGGGGGACACTGTCGGGGGAATATTGCCGCCTTCTTCCCACACCGGGAAATGTCAAACAAATGCCGTGGGGGCCCTGTAAAAGAGCCCAAAAGTCCGTTCCAAGCAGGAGCTGCCGAATATGCGACCTAGCTCTGCATAGCCGCACCCGGAAGTCCTTTCTGTCTCTTTTCATTGGTATATTTATTTATTTTTTCTTTTGTTTTTTTTTTGTTGAAATTGTAGTTGTTGAAGTTAACCGAAGGTTTAAGACATGGCAGGAGATCTCAGACCCGTGTCATGCTCCTCGTGTGCGATGTGGGAGCTCAGGGACACGTCCACTGTCCCTGGCTCCTTCACGTGCAAGAAGTGTGTCCAGTTGCAGCTCCTGTTAGACCGCTTGACGGCTCTGGAGCTGCGGATGGACTCACTTTGGAGCGTCCGCGATGCTGAGGACGTCGTGGATAGCACGTTTAGCGAGTTGGTCACACCGCAGGTGAAAGGTACTGAGGGAGATAGTAAATGGGTGACCAAAAGACAGAGCAAGAGTAGGAAGGCAGTGCAGGTGTCCTCTGCGGTCATCTCCCTGCAAAACAGATTATACCGCTTTGGATACTGTTGAGGGAGATGGCTCACCAGGGGAAGGCGGCAGCAGCCAGGTTCATGGCACCGTGGCTGGCTCTGCTGCGTAGCTGGGCAGGAAGAAGAATGGCAGGGCTATAGTGATAGGGGACTCAATTGTAAGGGGAATAGACAGGCGGTTCTGCGGACAAAATCGAGACTCTAGGATGGTATGTTGCCTCCCTGGTGCAAGGGTCAAGGATGTCTCGGAGCGGCTGCAGGACATTCTGGGGGGAGAGAACAGCCAGCTGTCGTGGTGCACGTAGGCACCAACGATATAGGTAAAAAACGGGACGAGGTCCTACAAGCTGAATTTAGGGAGTTAGGAGTTAAACTAAAAAGTAGGACCTCAAAGATAGTAATCTCAGGATTGCTACCAGTGCCACGAGCTAGTCAGAGTAGGAATGTCAGGATAGAGAGGATGAATACGTGGCTCGAGAGATGGTGCAAGAGGGAGGGATTCAAATTCCTGGGACATTGGAACCGATTCTGGGGGAGGTGGGACCAGTACAAACCGGACGGTCTGCACCTGGGCAGGACTGGAACCGATGTCCTAGGGGGGGTGTTTGCTAGAGCTGTTGGGGAGAGTTTAAACTAATGTGGCAGGGGGATGGGAACCAATGCAGGAAGTTGGAAGGTAGTAAAACAGGGACAGAAATAAAAGGCAGTAAGGGGGAAAGTGTAAGGCAGAGAAGCCAGGATCTCATAGTTGGGGATCCTCTCGGAAGGAGCGATCACAATATGGTGGAATTTAAAATACAGATGGAGGGTGAGAAGGTAAAATCAAACACTAGTTTTGTGCTTAAACAAAGGAGATTACAATGGGATGAGAGAAGAACTAGCTAAGGTAGACTGGGAGCAAAGACTTTATGGTGAAACAGTTGAGGAACAGTGGAGAACCTTCCAAGTGATTTTTCACAGTGCCCAGCAAAGGTTTATACCAACAAAAAGGAAGGACGGTAAAAAGAGGGACAATCGACCGTGGATATCTAAGGAAATAAGGGAGAGTATCAAATTGAAGGAAAAAACATACAAAGTAGCAAAGATCAGTGGGAGACTAGAGGACTGGGAAATCTTTAGGGGGCAACAGAAAGCTACTAAAAAAGCTATAAAGAAGAGTAAGATAGATTATGAGAGTAAACTTGCTCAGAATATAAAAACAGATAGTAAAAGTTTCTACAAATACATAAAACAAAAAAGAGTGGCGAAGGTAAATATTGGTCCTTGAGATGATGAGAAGGGAGATTTAATAATGGGAGATGAGGAAATGGCTGAGGAACTGAACAGGTTTTTTTGGGTCGGTCTTCAAAGTGGAAGACACAAATAACATGCCAGTGACTGATGGAAATGAGGCTATGACAGGTGAGGACCTTGAGAGGATTGATATCACCAAGGAGGTAGTGATGGGCAAGCTAATGGGGCTAAAGGTAGACAAGTCTCCTGGCCCTGATGGAATGCATCCCAGAGTGCTAAAAGAGATGGCTAGGGAAATTGCAAATGCACGAGTGATAATTTACCAAAATTCACTAGACTCTGGGGTGGTCCCGGCGGATTGGAAATGAGCAAACGTGACACCACTGTTTAAAAAAGGAGGTAGGCAGAAAGTGGGTAATTATAGGCCAGTGAGCTTAACTTCGGTAGTAGGGAAGATGCTGGAATCTATCATCAAGGAAGAAATAGCGAGGCATCTGGATGGAAATTGTCCCATTGGACAGACGCAGCATGGGTTCATAAAGGGCAGGTCGTGCCTAACTAATTTAGTGGAATTTTTTGAGGACATTAACAGTGCGGTAGATAACGGGGAGCCAATGGATGTGGTACATCTGGATTTCCAGAAAGCCTTTGACAAGGTGCCACACAAAAGGTTGTTGCATAAGATAAAGATGCATGGCATTAAGGGGAAAGTAGTAGCATGGATAGAGGATTGGTTAATTAATAGAAAGCAAAGAGTGGGGTTTAATGGGTGTTTCTCTGGTTGGCAATCAGTAGCTAGTGGTGTCCCTCAGGGATCAGTGTTGGGCCCACAACTGTTCACAATTTACATAGATGATTTGGAGTTGGGGACCAAGGGCAATGTGTCCAAGTTTGCAGACGACACTAAGATAAGTGGTAAAGCAAAAAGTGCAGAGGATACTGGAAGTCTGCAGAGGGATCTGGACAGGCTAAGTGAATGGGCTAGGGTCTGGCAGATGGAATACAATGTTGACAAATGTGAGGTTATCTATTTTGGTAAGAATAACGGCAAAAGGGATTATTATTTAAATGATAAAATATTAAAACATGCTGCTGTGCAGAGTGACCTGGGTGTGCTCGTGCATGAGTCACAGAAAGTTGGTTTTCAGGTGCAACAGGTGATTACAAAGAACAAAGAAATGTACAGCACAGGAACAGGCCCTTCGGCCCTCCAAGCCCGTGCCGACCATACTGCCCGACTAAACTACAATCTTCTACACTTCCTGGGTCCGTATCCTTCTATTCCCATCCTATTCATATATTTGTCAAGATGCCCCTTAAATGTCCCTATCGTCCCTGCTTCCACTACCTCCTCCGGTAGCGAGTTCCAGGTACCCACTACCCTCTGCGTAAAAAACTTGCCTCGTACATCTACTCTAAACCTTGCCCCTCTCACCTTAAACCTATGCCCCCTAGTAATTGACCCCTCTACCCTGGGGAAAAGCCTCTGACTATCCACTCTGTCTATGCCCCTCATAATTTTGTATACCTCTATCAGGTCGCCCCTCAACCTCCTTCGTTCCAGTGAGAACAAACCGAGTTTATTCAACCGCTCCTCATAGCTTATGCCCTCCATACCAGGCAACATTCTGGTAAATCTCTTCTGCACCCTCTCTAAAGCCTCCACATCCTTCTGGTAGTGTGGCGACCAGAATTGAACACTATACTCCAAGTGTGGCCTAACTAAGGTTCTATACAGCTGCAACATGTCTTGCCAATTCTTATACTCAATGCCCCGGCCAATGAAGGCAAGCATGCCGTATGCCTTCTTGACTACCTTCTCCACCTGTGTTGCCCCTTTCAATGACCTGTGGACCTGTACTCCTAGATCTCTTTGACTTTCAATACTCTTGAGGGTTCTTCCATTCACTGTATATTCCCTACCTGCATTAGACCTTCCAAAATGCATTACCTCACATTTGTCCGGATTAAACTCCATCTGCCATCTCTCCGCCCAAGTCTCCAGACAATCTAAATCCTGCTGTATCCTCAGACAGTCCTCATCGCTATCCGCAATTCCACCAACCTTTGTGTCGTCTGCAAACTTACTAATCAGACCAGTTACATTTTCCTCCAAATCATTTATATATACTACAAAGAGCAAAGGTCCCAGCACTGATCCCTGTGGAACACCACTGGTCACAGCCCTCCAATTAGAAAAGCATCCCTCCATTGCTACCCTCTGCCTTCTATGGCCTAGCCAGTTCTGTATCCACCTTGCCAGTTCACCCCTGATCCCGTGTGACTTCACCTTTTGTACTAGTCTACCATGAGGGACTTGTCAAAGGCCTTACTGAAGTCCATATAGACAACATCTACTGCCCTACCTGCATCAATCATCTTAGTGACCTCCTCGAAAAACTCTATCAAGTTAGTGAGACACGACCTCCCCTTCACAAAACCGTGCTGCCTCTCACTAATACGTCCATTTGCTTCCAAATGGGAGCAGATCCTGTCTCTAAGAATTCTCTCCAGTAATTTCCCTACCACTGACGTAAGGCTCACCGGCCTGTAGTTTCCGGGATTATCCTTGCTACCCTTCTTAAACAGAGGAACAACATTGGCTATTCTCCAGTCCTCCGGGACATCCCCTGAAGACAGCGAGGATCCAAAGATTTCTGTCAAGGCCTCAGCAATTTCCTCTCCAGCCTCCTTCAGTATTCTGGGGTAGATCCCATCAGGCCCTGGGGACTTATCTACCTTAATATTTTTCAAGACACCCAACACCTCGTCTTTTTGGATCACAATGTGACCCAGGCTATCTACACCCCCTTCTCCAGACTCAACATCTACCAATTCCTTCTCTTTGGTGAATACTGATGCAAAGTATTCATTTAGTACCTCGCCCATTTCCTCTGGCTCCACACATAGATTCCCTTGCCTATCCTTCAGTGGGCCAACCCTTTCCCTGGCTACCCTCTTGCTTTTTATGTACGTGTAAAAAGCCTTGGGATTTTCCTTAACCGTATTTGCTAATGACTTTTCGTGACCCCTTCTAGCCCTCCTGACTCCTTGCTTAAGTTCCTTCCTACTTTCCTTATATGCCACACAGGCTTCGTCTGTTCCCAGCCTTTTAGCCCTGACAAATGCCTCCTTTTTCTTTTTGACGAGGCCTACAATATCACTCGTCATCCAAGGTTCCCGAAAATTGCCGTATTTATCTTTCTTCCTCACAGGAACATGCCGGTCCTGTATTCCTTTCAACTGATACTTGAAAGCCTCCCACATGTCAGATGTTGATTTGCCCTCAAACATCCGCCCCCAATCTATGTTCTTCAGTTCCCGCCTAATATTGTTATAATTAGCCTTCCCCCAATTTAGCACATTCATCCTCGGACCACTCTTATCCTTGTCCACCAGTACTTTAAAACTTACTGAATTGTGGTCACTGTTACCGAAATGCTCCCCTACTGAAACATCTACCACCTGGCCGGGCTCATTCCCCAATACCAGGTCCAGTACCGCCCCTTCCCTAGTTGGACTGTTTACATATTGTTTTAAGAAGCCCTCCTGGATGCTCCTTACAAACTCCGCCCCGTCTAAGCCCCTGGCACTAAGTGAGTCCCAGTCAATATTGGGGAAGTTGAAGTCTCCCATCACCACAACCCTGTTGTTTTTACTCTTTTCCAAAATCTGTCTACCTATCTGCTCCTCTATCTCCCGCTGGCTGTTGGGAGGCCTGTAGTATACCCCCAACATTGTGACTGCACCCTTCTTATTCCTGATCTCTACCCATATAGCCTCACTGCCCTCTGAGGTGTCCTCTCGCAGTATAGCTGTGATATTCTCCCGAACAAGTAGCGCAACTCCACCTCCCCTTTTACATCCCCCTCTATCCCGCCTGAAACATCTAAATCCTGGAACGTTTAGCTGCCAATCCTGCCCTTCCCTCAACCAGGTCTCTGTAATGGCAACAACATCATAGTTCCAAGTACTAATCCAAGCTCTAAGTTCATCTGCCTTACCCGTAATGCTCCTTGCATTAAAACATATGCACTTCAGGCCACCAGACCCGCTGTGTTCAGCAACTTCTCCCCGTCTGCTCTGCCTCAGAGCCACACTGTCCCTATTCCCTAGTTCTCCCTCAATGCTCTCACCTACTGACATATTGCTACCGTGCCCACCCCCCTGCCATACTAGTTTAAACCCTCCCATGTGACACTAGCAAACCTCGCGGCCAGGATATTTATGCCTCTCCGGTTTAGATGCAACCCGTCCTCCTTATACAGGTCACACCTGCCCCGGAAAATCTCCCAGTGGTCCAGATAATGGAAACCCTCCCTCCTACACCAGCTGTTTAGCCACGTGTTTATCTGCTCTATCTTCCTATTTCTAGCCTCACTGGCACGTGGCACAGGGAGTAATCCCGAGATTACAACCCTCGAGGTCCTGTCTTTTAACTTTCTGCCTAGCTCCCTGAACTCCTGCTGCAGGACCTCATGCCCCTTCCTGCCTATGTCGTTAGTACCAATATGTACAACGACCTCTGCCTGTTTGCCCTCCCCCTTGAGGATTCCCTCTACCCGTTCGGAGACATCCTGGACCCTGGCACCAGGGAGGCAACATACCATCCTGGAGTCTCTTTCACGTCCACAGAAGCGCCTATCTGTGCCCCTGACTATAGAGTTTACTATTACTATTACTCTTCTGCGCTTTGACCCTCCCTTCTGAACATCAGAGCCAGCCGTGGTGCCACTGCTCTGGCTGCTGCTGTTTCCCCCTGATAGGCTATCCCCCCCGACAGTATCCAAAGGGGTATACCTGTTCGAGAGGGGGACAACCACAGGGGATTCCTGCACTGACTGCCTGCCCTAGATTAAGAAGGCAAACGGAATTTTCTCCTTCATTGCTAGAGGGATGGAGTTTAAGACTAGGGAGGTTATGCTGCAATTGTATAAGGTGTTAGTGAGGCCACGCCTGGAGTATTGTGTTCAGTTTTGGTCTCCTTACTTGAGAAAGGACGTACTGGCACTGGAGGGTGTGCAGAGGAGATTCACTAGGTTAATCCCAGAGCTGAAGGGGTTGGATTACGAGGAGAGGTTGAGTAGACTGGGACTGTACTCGTTGGAATTTAGAAGGATGAGGGGGGATCTTATAGAAACATATAAGATTATGAAGGGAATAGATAGGATAGATGCGGGCAGGTTGTTTCCACTGGTGGGTGAAAGCAGAACTAGGGGGCATAGCCTCAAAATAAGGGGAAGTAGATTTAGGACTGAGTTTAGGAGGAACTTCTTCACCCAAAGGGTTGTGAATCTATGGAATTTCTTACCCAGTGAAGCAGTAGAGGCTCCTTCATTAAATGTTTTTAAGATAAAGATAGATAGTTTTTTGAAGAATAAAGGGATTAAGGGTTATGGTGTTCGGGCCGGAAAGTGGAGCTGAGTCCACAAAAGATCAGCCATGATCTCATTGAATGGCGGAGCAGGCTCGAGGGGCCAGATGGCCGACTCCTGCTCCTAGTTCTTATGTTCTTATGTATCTAGCCCCGTGCTGTACCTGTCCTGGGAGTGTTTGATGGGGACAGTGTAGAGGGAGCTTTACTGTGTATCTAACCCCGTGCTGTACCTGTCCTGGGAGTGTTTGATGAGGACAGTGTAGAGGGAGCTTTACTCTGTATCTAACCCCGTGCTGTACCTGTCCTGGGAGTGTTTGATGGGGACATTGTAGAGGGAGCTTTACTCTGTATCTCACCCCGTGCTGTACCTGTCCTGGCGGTGTTTGATGGGGACATTGTAGAGGGAGCTTTACTCTGTATCTCACCCCGTGCTGTACCTGTCCTGGGGGTGTTTCATGGGGCAGTGTAGAGGGAGCTTTACTCTGTATCTAACCCCGTACTGTACCTGTCCTGAGAGTGTTTCATGGGGCAGTGTAGAGGGAGCTTTACTCTGTATCTAACCCCGTACTGTACCTGTCCTGGGAGTGTTTGATGGGGACAGTGTAGAGGGAGCTTTACTCTGTATCTAACCCTGTTCTGTCCCTGTCCTGGGAGTGTTTGATGGGGTCAGTGTAGAGTGAGCTTTACTCTGTATCTAACCCCGTGCTGTCCCTGTCCTGGGAGTGTTTGATGGGGACAGTGTAGAGGGAGATTTACTCTGTATCTAACCCCGTGCTGGACCTGTCCTGGGAGTGTTTGATCGGGACAGTGTAGAGGGAGCTTTACTCTGTATCTAACCCTGTGCTGTACCTGTCCTGGGAGTGTTTGATGGGGACAGTGTAGAGGGAGCTTTACTCTGTATCTCACCCCGTGCTGTACCTGTCCTGGGAGTGTTTGATGGTGACAATCTGTCATGTTCCGGTTTGTGTGGGGATTGGGAGTGGCTATTTGAAGGCAAATCCACGTCTGACGTGTGGGAGGTTTTTAAAGGCCAGTTGATAGAAGTACAGGACAGGCTGTCCCTGGAAAATCGAAGGATAGAAATGGCAGGATTCGGGAACCATGGATGACAAGGGAAATTGTAAGCTTAGTCAAAAGAAAAAAGGAAGCATCTAGGCATCTAAAAACTGACAAAGCCCTTGAGGGGTACAGTGAAAGTAGGAAGGAAATTAAACGTGGAATTAGGAGGACTGAAAGGGGCCATGAAATGTCTTTGGTAGACATGGTCAAGGAGAAGCCCAAGGCTCTTTATGCATACATTGGGAGCAAGAGGGTAGCAAGAGAAAGAGTAGGCCCACTCCAGGGCAATGGAGGGGAGTAATGCGTGGAACCACAGGAAGTGGATGAAATCCTTAATGAGTACTTTACGGTATTCACCAGGGAGAAGGACATGACGGATGTTGAGGTCAGTGATAGGTATGTGAACGATCTTGAGAACGTCAATATATCCAAGGAGGAAGTGTTGAGTATCCTAAATTGCATTAAGGTAGACAAATCCCCAGGGCCATAAGGGATGTATCCCAGGTTGCTGCGGGAGATGAGGGGAGAAATAGCTGGGGCCTTAACAGATATCTTCACATCCTCGTTGACCACAGGCGAGGTTCCAGAGGACTGGAGAATAGCCAATGTTGTTTTCGTGTTCAAGAAAGGAAGCGGGGATAACCCGGCAAATTGTAGGCCGGTGAGCCTGACATTAGTGGTGGGAGATATTTTGGAAAAGATACTGAGGGACAGGATTTATGCACATACTGTAAATGGCAGAACCCTGAGGAACATTAACACAGAGGGATCTGGGCGTGCAAAGAACAAGAACAAAGAATACAGCACAGGAACAGGCCCTTCGGCCCTCCCAGCCTGTGCCCATCCACAGCACAGGAACAGGCCCTTCGGCCCTCCCAGCCTGCGCCGATCCGCAGCACAGGAACAGGCCCTTCGGCCCTCCCAGTCTGCACCGATCCACAGCACAGGAACAGGCCCTTCGGCCCTCCCAGCCTGTGCCCATCCACAGCACAGGAACAGGCCCTTCGGCCCTCCCAGCCTGTGCCCATCCACAGCACAGGAACAGGAGGCCCTTCGGCCCTCCCAGCCTGGACCAGTCACGTGTCCTACCTAGACCAACCGCCTGTTTCCTGCTCTGCCCCGTCTGTTCATCTGCCTATCCAGATAAGTCTTAAAGGTCGCTAAGTATCTGTCTCAACCACCTCACTTGGCCGTGCATTCCAGGCCACCACCACCCTCTGTGTAAAAACCTTCCCTGCACATCTCCACTGAACCTTTCCCCCCTTGTAATTGTCATTTTCGCCCTGGGAAAAAGCCTCCAACTGTTCACCCTATCTATACCCCTCATAATCTTTATTAATGTCACAAGTAGGCTTCTCTTAACGATGCAATGATGTGACTGTGAAAAGCCCCGAGTCTCCACATTCCGGCGCCTGTTTGGGGAGGCTGGTACGGGAATTGAACCGTGCTGCTGGCCTGCCTTGGTCTGCTTTAAAAGCCAGCGATTTAGCCCTGTGCTAAACAAGCCCCATGAAGCCCCTAGTCGCCACATTCCGGCGCCTGTTCGGGTCACAGAGGGAGAATTCAGAATGTCCAATTCACCCAACAAACAGCACGTCTTTCGGGACTTGTGGGAGGAAGCCGGAGCACCCGGAGGAAACCACACAGACACGGGGAGAACGTACAGACTCCGCACAGACAGTGACCCACGCCGGGAATCGAACTCGGGTCCCTGGCACTGTGAAGCAACAGTGCTAACCACTGTGCTATATGCTCACTGCGCTCCCTAAAAGGGGCAACACATGTGGCCAAGGGGACTAAGGAGGCATATGGTAAGCTTGCCTTCATCAGCCGGGACATTGAGTACAGGAGTTGGGAAATCATGTTGCAGCTGTATAAAACCTTGGTTAGGCCGCATGTGGAGTATTGCGAGCAGTTCTGGTCACCACATTATCAGAAGGACGTGGAAGCTTTGGAGAGAATTCAAAGAAGGTTCACAAGGATGTTGCCTGGTCTCGGGAGTGTTGGCTATGAGGAGAAGTTGAATAAACTAGGATTGTTTCCATTGGAAAGACGGAGGCTGAGGGGAGACCTGATAGAGGTCGACACAATTATGAGAGGCACAGACAGGGGATTTTTCCAAGAGTGGAAGTGTCAATTACAAGGGGTCACAGGTTCAAGGTGAGGGGGGGAAAGTTTAAGGGAGCTGTGCGGGGTGCGTTTTTCATGCAGAGCGTGGGGGGTGCCTGGAACGCGCTGCCAGAGGATGTGGTGGAAGCAGCACATTAGCAACATTGAAGAGGCATCTGGATGGATACATGAATAGGGAGGAAATAGAGGGATACGGACCGAGGAAGGGCAGAGGTTTTGTTTTTAGTTCGGGCACCATGATTAGCACGGGCTTGGAACGCTGAAGGGCCTGTTCCTGTGCTGTACTTTTCTTTGCACTTTGTCGAGATGAGCCCTTGTGTGAGAGCCAGAGATAGGGCGAAGGAACCTCTGGCGGAGAGCTTACCGTGAAGGGCGAAGGAACCTCTGGCAGAGAGCTTACCGTGAAGGGCGAAAGAACCTCTGGCGGAGAGCTTACCGTGAAGGGCGAAGGAACCTCTGGCAGAGAGCTTACCGTGAAGGGCGAAGGAACCTCTGGCGGAGAGCTTACCGTGAAGGGCGAAGGAACCTCTGGCGGAGAGCTTACCGTGAAGGGCGAAGGAACCTCTGGCGGAGAGCTTACCGTGAAGGGCGAAGGAACCTCTGGCGGAGAGCTTACCGTGAAGGGCGAAGGAACCTCTGGCGGAGAGCTTACCGTGAAGGGCGAAGGAACCTCTGGCGGAGAGCTTACCGTGAAGGGCGAAGGAACCTCTGGCGGAGAGCTTACCGTGAAGGGCGAAGGAACCTCTGGCGGAGAGCTTACCGTGAAGGGCGAAGGAACCTCTGGCGGAGAGCTTACCGTGAAGGGCGAAGGAACCTCCGGCGGAGAGCTTACCGTATTTGCCGTCCTGGATGGTGTAGGCGTACGCTGTTGAATCATCAGTTCTAGGAACTCCAATCCTCTGAAGCTCGTTGATAGCATGAAGGCCGAGTCCCCCCTTGGGCTGTGTGTCTGTCTGTGTGGATCGCCTGAGACGCTGGACACAGAAACCAAATCATCAAACTGCAGGGGCAGCAAAACCAGCACAAAACCCGTCGCAAGAGGTGGAGGGGCGAGGGCAGAGTGCGGGGGGGGGGGGGGGGGGGGGGGGGGGGGGGGGGTGCCAGATGGCCTGGGGGGGGGGGGGAGCCGGAGGAGTGCACAGGGACAAATGACAGCCACTCCCCGGAGATGAGCTGTTGTTATGGGCCAGGGTTTAGAGAACCCCAAAGTGTATCATGGAGTTCACCTGACCCACAACTTTGACTAGATTGTGGTTATGGGGAGCACACGGGCCTACTTTGCAGGTGTGATGCAACAGAGATCTAAAGTACTTTTAAATTAAAACAAAGTTTATTTATGAAACCAGTTAACACTTTATAAGCCTACAGTAAACATCTTAACAACTATCAACACCAATAAATCCCCCAAAGAATACAGTACTCTAAAAGTAACTCTTAATCTTTCCTAGCAACATCCATAAGACAAAAAAAAAAACCTTTTTGCAGAAAGACACCAGGCTTAACTTCTCTACCGAAACAGGTATTATTTTTAAATCACCAAAGAATCTGGAGACAGTCTTTAGATTGCAGAGAGAGAGACTAATACATATTCTGGCTGTGACTGCAGCTATGCAGCTCTCAAAACAAAACTAAAACACACCCTGAAGCAAACAGCCCAAAGCGAAAGTAAAAGCAGACAGACTGCCCAACTCCTCCCACACTCTGACATCACTGATAAACACCCATTTCTTAAAGGTACATCCACTACAGCTATTTTATAAACACCCATTTCTTAAAGGTACATCCACTACAGCTATTTTATAAACACCCATTTCTTAAAGGTACTCTCACATGACACTGCACACCATTTCTCAGCCTCACCTCTGCCTCCTCCTTTGCCAACAGCTCCAAAGCCTCCGTGTCCATGGCGACTGCTTTCTCTTCCAGCATCAAGCCAATCAGATCGAGGGGAAAGCCCAGGTTCCTGTGCAGGGACCATGCCACGTCCACTGTAACCATGGAGATGAGAGTGAGTGACTGACCTCCACATCCACACTCCTAATGACTCCATCACTGAGACACTCAGTCCCCTATCCCCATAGCACAGCTCCATCCTCACCTTCACTCTCCCCCTCCCCCAACCTAACAATTGCGGAGTGGGGGGGTGGGGTTAGGCGAGCTCAGCACTGTGTATGGTGGTCATGGTGCTGAGGTGGGGGGGCAGTGAAATGAGTGAGAGTGAGTGTATCCGTGAGTGAGAGTGAATGTGCTCTTTCTTTTTCTTGTTTTATCTAGAGGGGATGGCAGGGAAGGTAGTGCAATGCTCCTCCTGCAGAATGTTTGAGGTGAGGGACACCGTCAGTGTCCCTGCTGATTTCACCTGTGGGAAGTGCACCCATCTCCAGCTCCTCAGAAACCGCGTTAGGGAACTGGAGCTGGAAGAACTTCGGATCATTCGGGAGGCAGAGGTGGTCATAGATAGTAGCTTCGGGGGTTTAGTTACTCCGAAGAATCAAGGTAGCTGGGTGACAGTGAGAGGGGCTGGGAGGAAGCAGTCAGTACAGGGATCCCCTGTGGACGTTCCCCTTAGTAACAAGTATACCGCTTTGGATACTGTTGAGGGGGACGACCTACCAGGGGTAAGCCATGGGGAACGGATCTCCAGCACTGAGTCCGTCCCTGTGGCTCAGAAGGGAAGGGGGGAGAGCAGGAGAGCAATGGTTATTGGGGACTCAATAGTTAGAGGGACAGATAGACGGTTCTGTGACAGCGAAAGAGACTCACGGATGGTATGTTGCCTCCCGGGTGCCAGGGTCCGTGATGTCTCGGACCGTGTTTTCAGAATCCTTAAAGGGAAGGGGGAGCACTCACAAGTCGTGGTACACATCGGTACCAACGACATAGGTAAGAGAAGGGACGGGGATTTAAAACAGGAATTTAGGGAGCTAGGGTGGAAGCTGAGAGCCAGGACAAACCATGTTGTCATCTCTGGGTTGTTGCCGGTGCCACGTGCTAGTGAGGTGAGGAACAGGGAGAGAGTGCAGAT
This sequence comes from Scyliorhinus torazame, assembly GCF_047496885.1. Taxonomy (NCBI): domain Eukaryota; kingdom Metazoa; phylum Chordata; class Chondrichthyes; order Carcharhiniformes; family Scyliorhinidae; genus Scyliorhinus; species Scyliorhinus torazame. The sequence goes on along the minus strand of NC_092710.1, from coordinate 351,412,351 downwards.
AAACATGTGGCTACAGGGATGGTGTAGGAGGGAGGGTTTCAGGTACGTGGATAATTGGAGCACATTCTGGGGAAGGTGGGACCTATACAGATAGGACAGTTTGCACCTGAACCAGAGGGGCACCAATATCCTGGGAGGGAAATTTGCTACGGCTCTTTGTGGGGGTTTAAACTAATTTGTCAGGGAGCTGGGAAAACTAGTTGTAGTCAAGAAGCCAGTGTTGAGAGTAGTGAGGTACTGAGGAGGGTATCAAGGTTGCAGGAGTGTACCGGCAGACAGGAAGGTGGGTTGAAGTGTGTCTACTTTAATGCAAGGAGCATCCGGAAAAAGGTAGGTGAACTTGGGAGCGTGGATTGGTACTTGGGACTACGATGTTGTGGCCATTACGGAGACATGGTTAAAACAGGGACAGGAATGGTTGTTGGAAGTTCCGGGAGTATAGATGTTTCAGTAAGAGTAGGGAAGGTGGTAAAAGAGGTGGAGGACTAGCATTGTTAATCAAGATAGTTTAACGGCTGCAGAAAGGCAGTTCGAATAGGAACTGCCTTCTGATGTAATATGGGCCGAAGTTAGAAATAGGAAAGGAGCGGTCACGTTGTTAGGAGTTTTCTATAGGCCCCCAAATAGTAATAGAGATGTGGAGGAAAAAATTGCAAAACAGATTATGGATGTGTGGAAGTCTCAGGGTCGTTGTCATGGGTGACTTTAACTTTCCAAATATTGATTGGAACCTCTATAGGTCGAACAGTTTGGATGGGCAGATTTTGTACAGAATGTGCAGGAGGGTTTCCTGACACAATATGTGGATAGGCCGACAAAAGGCGGGGCCACATTGGATTTGGTACTGGGTAATGAACCGGGCCAAGTGTTAGATTTGTTTGTGGGAGAGCACTTTGGAGATAGTGACCACAATTCGGTGTCTTTCACTATTGCAATGGAGAGGGATAGGGCCATACGGCAGGGCAAGGTTTATAATTGGGGGAGGGGTAATTATGATGCGATTAGGCAAGAATTAGGGAGCATAAGATGGGAACAGAAACTGTCAGGGAAAGGCACAAATGAAAAGTGGAGCTTGTTCAAAGAACAAATACTGCATGTCCTTGATAGGCATGTCCCTGTCAGGCAGGGAGGAAATGGCCGTGTGAGGGAACCATGGTTCACAAAAGAGGTTGAATGTCTTGTTAAGCGGAAAAAGGAAGAGTATGTAAGGATGAGAAAACAAGGTTCAGTTGGGTCGCTTGAGGGTTACAAGGTAGCAAGGCTTGAGCTTAAAAAAAAGGGCTTAGGAGAGATAGGAGGAGGCACGAGAAGTCCTTGGCGGGTCGGATCAAGGAAAACCCCAAGGCTTTTTACTCTTATGTGAGAAATAAAAGAATGACCAGGGTGAGGGTAGGGCCGGTCAAGGACAGTAGTGGGAACTTGTGCATGGAGTTAGAAGAAGTAGGAGAGGTGTTGAATGAATACGTTTCTTCAGTGTTCACAAAGGAGAGGGGCCATGTTTTTGAGGATAAGAGTGTGACTCAGACGGGTAGGCTGGAGGAAGTCGATGTTCTGAGGAAAGCGGTATTAGCAATTTTGAAAAACCTAAGGGTCGACAAGTCCCCTGGGCCAGATGGGATATATCCAAGGATTCTTTGGGAGGCAAGGGATGAGATTGCAGAGCCTTTGGCTTTGATCTTTGGGTCCTCACTGTCCACGGGGATAGTGCCAGAGGACTGGAGAGTGGCAAAAGTTGTTCCTCTGTTCAAGAAAGGGAATAGGAATGACCCTGGTAATTATAGACCGGTTAGTCTTACTTCGGTGGTCGGTAAGTTAATGGAAAAGGTTCTGAAGGATAGGATTAATGACCATTTGGAAAGATGCAGCTTAATCCGGGATAGTCAACACGGATTCGTGAAGGGTAAGTCTTGCCTCACAAATTTGATTGAATTCTTTGAGGAGGTAACTAAGTGTGTCGATGAAGGTAGAGCTGTTGATGTCGTATACATGGATTTTAGTAAGGCGTTTGATAAGGTTCCCCATGGTCGACTCATGAAGAAAGTAAGGAGGTGTGGGGTAGAGGGAAATTTGGCCAATTGGATAAGTAACTGGCTATCACATAGAAGACAGAGGGTAGTGGTTGATGGAAAATTTTCAGACTGGAGACCAGTTACCAGCGGTGTACCTCAGTGCTGGGTCCTCTGCTATTTGTGATTTTTATCAATGACTTGGAGGAGGGGGCTGAAGGGTGGGTCAGTAAAGTTGCTGATGACACCAAGATTGGTGGAGTAGTGGATGAGGTGGAGGGCTGTTGTAGGCTGCAAAGAGACATTGATAGGATGCAGAGCTGGGCCGAAAAATGGCAGATGGGGTTTAACCCTGATAAGTGCGAGGGGATTCATTTTGGTAGGAAAAATTTGAATGCGGATTACAGGGTCAACGGCAGGGTTCTGAGGAATGTGGAGGAACAGAGAGATCTTGGGGTTCATGTCCACAGATCTCTGAAGGTTGCCACTCAAGTGGATAGAGCCGTGAAGAAGGCCTATAGTGTGTTAGCATTTATTAACAGGGGGCTTGAGTTTAAGAGCCGTGGGGTTATGCTGCAACTACACATGACCCTGGTGAGACCACATTTGGAGTATTGTGTGCAGTTCTGGTCACCTCACGATAGGAAGGATGTGGAAGCATTGGAAAGGTTGCAGAGGAGATTTACCAGGATGCTGCCTGGTTTGGAGGGTAGGTCTTATGAGGAAAGGTTGAGGGAGCGAGGGCTTTTCGCTTTGGAGCGGAGAAGGATGAGAGGCGACTTAATAGAGGTTTATAAGATAATGAGGGGGACAGATAGAGTGGACGTTCAGAGACTATTTCCTCGGGTGGACGTAGGTGTTACAAGGGGGCATAACTAGAAGGTTCAGGGTGGGAGATATAGGAGGGATGTCCGAGGTAGGTTCTTTACTCAGAGAGTGGCTAGGGTGTGGAATGGACTGCCTGCTGTGATAGTGGAGTCGGACACTTTAGGAACTTTCAAGTGGTTATTGGATAGGCACATGGAGCACACCAGAATGACAGGGAGTGGGATAGCTTGATCTTGGTTTCAGACAAAGCTCGGCACAACATCGAGGGCCGAAGGGCCTGCTCTGTGCTGTACGGTTCTACGTTCTATGTGAGTGAGGGTGTCAGTGCGAGAGAGAGAGAGAGTGTCAGTGCGAGAGAGAGAGAGAGTGTCAGTGCGAGAGAGAGAGAGAGTGTCAGTGCGAGAGAGAGAGAGAGTGTCAGTGCGAGAGAGAGAGAGAGTGTCAGTGCGAGAGAGAGAGAGAGTGTCAGTGCGAGAGAGAGAGAGAGTGTCAGTGCGAGAGAGAGAGAGAGTGTCAGTGCGAGAGAGAGAGAGAGTGTCAGTGCGAGAGAGAGAGAGAGTGTCAGTGCGAGAGAGAGAGAGAGTGTCAGTGCGAGAGAGAGAGAGAGAGTGTCAGTGCGAGAGAGAGAGAGAGTGTCAGTGCGAGAGAGAGAGAGAGTGTCAGTGCGAGAGAGAGAGAGAGTGTCAGTGCGAGAGAGAGAGAGAGTGTCAGTGCGAGAGAGAGAGAGAGAGTGTCAGTGCGAGAGAGAGAGAGAGTGTCAGTGCGAGAGAGAGAGAGAGTGTCAGTGCGAGAGAGAGAGAGAGTGTCAGTGCGAGAGAGAGAGAGAGAGTCAGTGCGAGAGAGAGAGAGAGAGTGTCAGTGCGAGAGAGAGAGAGAGTGTCAGTGCGAGAGAGAGAGAGTGTCAGTGCGAGAGAGAGAGAGAGTGTCAGTGCGAGAGAGAGAGAGAGTGTCAGTGCGAGAGAGAGAGAGTGTCAGTGCGAGAGAGAGAGAGTGTCAGTGCGAGAGAGAGAGAGTGTCAGTGCGAGAGAGAGAGAGTGTCAGTGCGAGAGAGAGAGAGTGTCAGTGCGAGAGAGAGAGAGTGTCAGTGCGAGAGAGAGAGAGAGTGTCAGTGCGAGAGAGAGAGAGTGTCAGTGCGAGAGAGAGAGAGTGTCAGTGCGAGAGAGAGAGAGTGTCAGTGCGAGAGAGAGAGAGTGTCAGTGCGAGAGAGAGAGAGTGTCAGTGCGAGAGAGAGAGAGTGTCAGTGCGAGAGAGAGAGAGTGTCAGTGCGAGAGAGAGAGAGTGTCAGTGCGAGAGAGAGAGAGTGTCAGTGCGAGAGAGAGAGAGTGTCAGTGCGAGAGAGAGAGAGTGTCAGTGCGAGAGAGAGAGAGTGTCAGTGCGAGAGAGAGAGAGTGTCAGTGCGAGAGAGAGAGAGTGTCAGTGCGAGAGAGAGAGAGTGTCAGTGCGAGAGAGAGAGAGTGTCAGTGCGAGAGAGAGAGAGTGTCAGTGCGAGAGAGAGAGAGTGTCAGTGCGAGAGAGAGAGAGTGTCAGTGCGAGAGAGAGAGTGTCAGTGCGAGAGAGAGAGAGTGTCAGTGCGAGAGAGAGAGAGTGTCAGTGCGAGAGAGAGAGAGTGTCAGTGCGAGAGAGAGAGTGTCAGTGCGAGAGAGAGAGAGTGTCAGTGCGAGAGAGAGAGAGTGTCAGTGCGAGAGAGAGAGAGTGTCAGTGCGAGAGAGAGAGAGTGTCAGTGCGAGAGAGAGAGAGTGTCAGTGCGAGAGAGAGAGAGTGTCAGTGCGAGAGAGAGAGAGTGTCAGTGCGAGAGAGAGAGAGTGTCAGTGCGAGAGAGAGAGAGTGTCAGTGCGAGAGAGAGAGAGTGTCAGTGCGAGAGAGAGAGAGTGTCAGTGCGAGAGAGAGAGAGTGTCAGTGCGAGAGAGAGAGAGAGTGTCAGTGCGAGAGAGAGAGAGTGTCAGTGCGAGAGAGAGAGAGTGTCAGTGCGAGAGAGAGAGAGTGTCAGTGCGAGAGAGAGAGAGTGTCAGTGCGAGAGAGAGAGAGTGTCAGTGCGAGAGAGAG